>NW_010208055.1:65854-124051 GCF_000695765.1 Mesitornis unicolor
GTACTCTGTGTGCACTGAGTGGACAGCAGGCAACCCTTCTTGATACATTTGCTATTCCAAGCCACTAGTATTGTCACACTCAGTTCCTTTTTTGTAAACAACCAGACTCCAAACCTCTTAAATATTCCTTATTTGTGAAAATAAATAAATACAGTAATGATTCTCTTACATCTGCCTTCCCTTAAAGGGAAAGAATTGGTTTTAGGAGACAGCAAACCCTATGTCTCTGCTCAGCCACAATTTAAAAAGAAGTAAAGTCCATACAGAAGAAAATATATTGGAAATTCTTGGTCACCTTCTTTTTAGTATTTTTATTGTTACTTAAGTGGGAGGTGGGCGTGACAGGGTAGGGAAAATTATACCAGCATTGAAAATGAGCTCTGCAAGTCCTGCAAGGACTAAACCTCAAGACTTACGTAGGTCTCAGAGTTTTTAATACTAGAGTTGTCTCAGACATCAATTCAATGTTTTGGCATTTGGGAAAAGCAAGAGCAGACCAAGACTTGGCCAGAGAATGCACTGGTCCATCAGTTTGCCTGACAATTGCCATCCTGTGGGCTCCTCTGTATGGGGAAATTGAAAGGAGAGGAGGGAGAAGACAAAGGAAATTGGGGTTATACCAAAGATTATTGCTTAACAGAATCAAAATCTTTGATTCTAATTTCAGCCTTTTAAAAATCTGTATAATAAATGTGTGCATATAAAGGAATGAAAAGCCATAATATTGAAACAGAAAATCTAAATCTTCTCTTTCAGAAATGATATGGTATAGCACTCTGATCTTTCTTGGATTGTTAATTTCTCTGTGCTTCAGGTTTAACTTGCAGCTTTTTTCCTTGCTGCTCTACTGACATCTCAGGTGGTTCAGGCCCAGCCTTATTCCTCTCCATGCTGTGTCTACCATACCTGTTGACTGGGACAGCACAGAACTATGGCAATGAATCTGCTCTTTTAAGAGGGACTTCTGTGAGTCCACCACTGTGGAAAACCAAGCAGACAGGAGAGGAGTGGATGGCAGTGTCCTAAAGGGTATATCAGCCTGCAGGAGCATGTCCAAGTGGGTGGAGGGTCTCCTCCAGTCCCAGCATAGGGAGAAAAGCAATAGCAGGGCTGGTGAAGGTCAAGACATGGATCTACTGACCATTGCCTTGGACAGAGGATCACAGGGGCCATGGAGGCACCCTGCTTCTCTAATGAATCAGAAGGAGAATTTCTCCCCTTCAGCAAGGGTGGAAAGACATCCCTCATAACTCTGCTGTGGTGGGGGTCTTGCATGTGTAATCATCTGTCTCAATACAGAGAGGTGGAATGATTTTCACCAATCACGTAGCTAATGACCATTAGAGATGGGGTGAAAACCTTGCCCTTTAATTTCCAGTATTAAGTAACAAATTATATGTTCTTCCAGTACAGGCTATGAGACAGTGCCTATGTTGAGGTGTTCTATAGGTAGCATTCACTGCACTGATGGACATATGCTGTATAGCATGCATAAAACCAATGAAATTAGTTTGGAGGCCTTGCCTTGCCTGCAATATTGTTGACTGGGTGGCAGTCCTGCAAACCAAGCTTTTCAGGAGAAAAGCTGCAGAAGCTTTACAGAAAATGTCAGGTGCTGCAGTAGTAGCAAGCAGGGTGTAGATGCACTGGGATGTGCTCTGTGTGTGTGTGTGTGCCGATGGGCTCACACCAGCACGAAGCAAATGTCTTGAATGACTTGGGGCCAGAGGGGACATGCACAGCATCCCGAGACAGCCTCAGCAAGACACCTGGCTGATTAGATTTTGAGGTCAGGCGCTGAGATACCAAGGTCGTGCCACGCCCTGCTTTCCTTGTCCAGCTGGGCTGATAAAATAGCAGCTGGTAAGACCACCAATCAGATAAGGTGGCAATTTTCGACAGTCTCAAATTATTGTTGCAGCAAGGGAGGTCCAGATAAGATCAATCAGACACTGGAACGATTTAGTCATTCCTGACTTTTTTTCCTCTCTTTTTTTCCCTCTCTTCTTCCTGAAGACACAGCCTGTCTTGTGAATGCGAACAGAGGGAGTACTTGTGGAGTCCCACACCATCCTCTAAACAAAATGCAAGGGTTGATTTATGGGCTGGATTACTGGAAAACGGTAATTCTTTGCTCTTTATGATGTTTTGTCGGAAGGTGCAGTACCCTCCAGTCAGAGCAGCGGGATTGCAATGAGGTTTTTACAAAAGTGGTGAGAGGAGGGGGGTGGTGGTGAATATGGCAGCTCCTCTAACACAGCAGTTAATAAGACACCAGCACATTAATCATGTGACAGGTATTGAGTCTAACAGGGCAAGGCAATAGTTTTTTAAAACAGCCATTTAAGTTACTACCTGGTTGAAAAAGGCTGACTGAATGCCACAGGTTTTATGCCACTATTTGCAATTAAAGTTATTTTTTATCCCTTTTTGTCTTTTTCCTGTTTGAAAGTTTTTAAATGCCTTTTTGGACCTGCAAAAAAATAAATAAGAGAGGCTTGCACAGTCCCTTTCCTCTCAACCTGCAGTGCCCTGGGCTGTACCTTCAGCATTTGTACAGAACTGCACTGTAGTCCCTCTCCTGCACCGTGACCCCAAATGCTAGACACAGCTGAATGATTCCTGAGGGTCACGACACTGAAAAGAGGCCCTGGTGCTCTGATACAGCTGGAATATGTTCCTCCAGTTGGGCTTCATGATCAAAGCAGACCTAATTCTCAGCTGCAGCCTAGAGATGTGCCTCCCCTCTTTCATGTGGCTCTCCAGGCAGCTTTATCATATGAGACCATGTACACCTCGGCCTCTTTTATCACCAGCTGCCCGATTAGACGTGATAAATTCAAAGGGGAGGGAGGAAGGGTTCACATAATCCTGATGCACAACTACAGATGAGCCCATACATCCTAGATGTCCATTATTTAAAGGAGCGCCAGTCATTTTAATCCTGGAGTTATAGTACAACTTATTTTTCATTACTAAAATCTGTTCATTATCAGATACACTATAAAACAAAATAAGAGGACATTACTAAATGAGGACAAGAGGTAATGGGCACAAGCTGGAACACAGGAGGTTCCACTTAAATTTGAGAAGAAACTTCTTCTCAGTGAGGGTGACAGAGCACTGGAACAGGCTGCCCAGAGAGGTTGTGGAGTCTCCTTCTCTGGAGACATTCAAAACCCGCCTGGACGCCTTCCTGTGCAACCTCATCTAGGCGTTCCTGCTCCGGCAGGGGGATTGGACTAGATGATCTTTTGAGGTCCCTTCCAATCCCTAACGTTCTGTGATTCTGTGATTCTGTGATTCTGTGAAATTATCCCCATGATTTTGCAGGCTTTCTGCATGTGCACATGCCATTCATTTTGAGCTTTTGTCAAACACCCCTTGCCATGACAAGCTGGGAGCATTCCAGGGGGTGAGTGTGTTTGCAGCCCATAAATCTGGGAGCAGATCATATAGGTAAGACCCCTGTCTTGCCTGAGGAACATCAGTGTCAGGAGGGCTTGTGGTCTGGGCTGAGAACTTTCCTTTATTCCAGTGGATACAATGACTGCTCCAACCCAGTACATCTTTTTCTGAGCTGGTGCATGTGAGCATTGCCCAACTGGAGGCAAGGAAACTATAGTGATTCTCAGCAGCTGAAGACCTGATACTCAGTTTTAAGATGCTAGTTTGTTTTGTTTTGCATTTTAAAGGTTGCAGATTGCATTTGGAGGTCTTTGTGTTTGGTGTTACATACTCGAGAAGATATTTGACAGCAGCAGTGCTGAATAATGGCTGCATGGATTTTATGATGCTAATCAGACAAATTTTTTTCCTTTTTTTTAACATATTTTTCGTGCCAAAAACTTGAGCTTAGACCAAGAAAGATATTCCTAGGAAGTAATTTCTCTAGCAAGTTCCGATATGTTTTTCTGAAAAATAATTTTAAATATATTTTATATTCTCCCAGCTGTTGCCTCTCTGCAGTTTCTCTTCACATCATAGCACCGGAATATACTGCAGTTTACAAAGTAACTGAAGGAGAAGGCTGAGCTAGTTTTAACTGAGTGGTAGTTTGAAATAACACTGCTGCAGATATATTCCTTCTGATATCTAAGCCAGTTTAAAGCAGTTGGCTATCTCTACTTCACACTGCTGTCTGGGATGTAGATAAACACTTCCAACCCTTAGACAATTAACAGAAAATATTGACAAACACTGCTTAAGTACATTATGGTGTGATTTCACTTGTAGCTGAATAAATACAAATATAACTCATGTAGTCATGCTTGCCATCCACCTCTGTCTCTGCAGAGCTCTACGGGCATATCCAGAGACACTCTAGTGCACAAGAGCAGCGTAGTCACTGAAGCTGCTGCTGCTGGTCCAGCCACCTGCATCCTGGCCAAGGAGAAATCTTGGACCCATGGAACTCACTGACAAAACTCTTGTTGATTATTTGCGGGACCAAAATATGTATTGCAGCAAACACTCAGAGTGCACAGAGAATGAGACTGCCTGTTTTCTCTCACAGAAACAACTGGACTTGGCAGCTGGACTGTCACTTTGAGTGTTGGTGCTAAACAAATCACCTCTCTATGTCATCTTCTCACTCTTGCCCAATGTAGCTCTTTTTTCACTGTGTGTGCACTGTGGGATTTTTTTTGTTTTGTTTTGGTTTTTTTGTGGGTTTTTTTTTGTTTGTTTGGTTTGGTTTTGGTTTTTTTTTTTCCCAACACAGTACAGAAACACAGGGAAGCCCTGTCTGCTGTCCAGCCCACTGACTTTCCAGGAGTCCTTTCCCTGCAGACACTTGCAAGCATTAATTTCCTAATCAGCCTGAATGTGCTCCAATGCCTTTGTTTTAGTTAGCGTATCCATGCCTGGAAGCAACTGCTCTGTTTTTTTCTCTGGCACTTTTCTCTGAGCCACAGCTGTGGTACAGTGGAAGTAGAGATGGTCAGGCAGCTCAATGCCATCTCCTTCCCCAGGGGGTTCTGCAAAGTTCCTCAGGGAACTGTTCTGTGACACCACATAAGAAAGCAGAGCCACACTGCTTCAGAAGTGATCCCAAGGGCAGCAGGCACATGTCAGCTCCTTCTCCTTCAGCCTCTTCTCTATGACAGAGGAATATTTGTGCCTTAAACCTCAGGAATACCTACAGTCCTTTATGGTCAGTGGAGCCAGAGGGGGTTATTATGTTATATGAGTATATGGTTATATGTGTACTTGCAAAGATACCTATATATTTGCATTAGCTAGAAAATATAGGAATTGTTTAGCATCAGAAACATAAAATTTTCCAAGGCAACATCTAAACAGGACACTCAAAGTAGATGGACTGGGTTCTACTCTAGGTTAATAGGCTAACAAAAGGTCTAAAATAAAATAAAGTAAAAAATACAAAGGAGAAAATTGAATCTTTCAACAACAAAAGCCACTTTGTCTTTTGTCATTCTCAGCTCTTTGAAAATGCCCCAAACTTTATTTTGGTAATTGCTATGTAAACATTTCTGATGTCTGTGCAAAAACATCTGGAAGCTTACACTGGCATCTGGACATAAATATTAAAAGATCAACAAAAACCTGATGTGAATTAGCCATGTGGGTAGCCATAAAAACCACAACCACAAAAGCCTGCTCCAAGTCTTTGGCTGCAAATGTGGATGCCTTCTTGCTTGTTTTTAGTGTGTTTACAACCTGATGTTCGAAAAATGAGTGGTCATGAATAATGGCTGGGTTTCCTTTCATTTTGACCACTCCTAAATCAGACTAGAAATTCCCTGGCCTGATTGAATGGGTGGGAAATGTACCTCACTACCTCACTAAGCCCTCTGTCAAATATTTTGTGTTCTGCATTAAAGTTTAGATTCTGGTTGTGAAACGTGTGCTTGCAAGGCTCCTTCTCCTGCTGGACACAGCCTGGACCCCCGCTGAATTCATACTCTGGGAATGCAGTGCCACAGGCAGAGATATCTGAGAGTATTTGCTGTGGGCATTCACTGCCCTGTGTTACGAGAACGGTGGTTTTGGTGTGCTCAGGTCTCCCTCTAGCATTCCCACTGAGGAGATGTGCTGTGAGGAAAGAAACGTGACTCTAAGGTTGGTCTCACATAGGACACCTGAAGGAAAACAGCAGGCCCCATCCAGCTCTCACAATATCAAAAAGCAAACTAAGATAGTAATTCCATTATTATTTTTCAGCTTATGGAGTCTACTCTCATGACTTTTGAGCCCCTCAGGTTGGCAGCATTGCAAGTCTTTTTTAAAGTGGCAAGGACATGAAGACACCTAAACCTCTGCCTTTTACTGAGTCTGCAGTGCAAATAATCAAAGGTTTTAGAAGCTGACAGGAGTCAAGCATGTAAATAGGTTTGATAACCCAGGTCTTAGTACCTTGATTTTCTCTTCGTAAAAACAGAAATAATAGCTTTTCCCCTCCAGAACTGAATACATGAAAGACTGAACAGTGCTAGTATAATAGATATCCTTTACATTTTCAGGAGAACTGTAAAATGCACAGTTCAGTGGATATGGATCAATTAAGCAATGCTGGGTCTTCTAGGTGCTCTCACTTGCTCTCATCTCATTTTTTTCTCATTCTTGCTGTTTTCTTCCTGGTCTTTTAGCTTTGTTTCCTCTTTCACTGCAGGGTTCAGTGCTATTCATCTTGTTCTCAGGAGCGGTCAACTGCAATCCATATATATCCCACCAACCAAGCCAGACTGCTCATGGAGTGGACTTGTTTTTATAAAGGTATGTCTATTTCTCATTTTATGAAGACATATGTAGCATTTCATGATGAAAAAAGAAATGCTGTAACTGATCATTGCCCTCTGCAGTTGTTAACACACTGGGATATCCTGAATAGGACCAACTGGAAGGTGAACAAATTGCTCTAAAAGACTCTCAAGAATGGAAACACACAGATGTTTGTATTTTATTTCTGGCCTAATATTTGGTGATGACTCTATAATTTAAATAAAAGGGCTCATTTTTCCCCAATTTAATGTCTTTTTAACAGCGTGGGAGTTATAAACATTATAATAATTTTACCACTTTCATATTTAAAAATATGCCCTCTAAGCATTTACATTCAAGATTTGTTTTTCTTCAGATGTGTAAATAAAGCATAGCAATTTGCATCTCATGCATAAATCTTTCTCCTGTTGAATGCAAATTAAATAAAAAATAATAATCCAGCCCCCAACCCCTTTCATTTGCCTTTTTTCCCCACCTCCTCATATTTATGACAAGTCAGCTGGCTAATTCTTCCAAGGAGAATTTGGGGGGTTTATGTGTGTTTAAAAAATTGTCTGACTGAAATTTTCTTCCACTGAGTAAGAAGAAGCCTAGAGCTAATTGATAGAGTTTCCTTTTCCAGTCCTAATAAATGTTTTTCAGGTTTTATGCATCCCAGATGAATCTATTTTAAATAGTGTGTGCATTTTAAAATGTGTGCATGAGTGTTGGTCTTTCTTGGGATTTATCCAAAATGAATTTAGTTTCTTGGTACCTTGTAGGACAATATCGATGTCGGCTTAATCAATTTCAATTTATGTCTGTTAAACCAGAAACAAAGCATTCATCAGGATGAGCCAGGAAGGGCTGAATGGACATTTCATGTTGCTGAGGACTTTTTCTGCAATTTGCTCCAGGACCTTGCTGGAGCTCCGAATTTACAAGCAGCTCTTCTTTGACTTGCACTTACCACCTTGTCTGGCTACACCCTCAGGGTGGTTTTACTCTACAAGTTTCCTGCACTGACAGTTTCTGTGCCTACTGATCAGTATTGTGGGTCTCAGCCCACTAAAAATACCTTCTCTGGAGAGTCTTGCTGTCTTCGTAAAAATGCAACCAAAATATCTCATTGAATCATCTTCCTCAGCTCAGACCTGCTCTGCTATTTATGTCTGTAGAGTTACTTCTGCCTTCCCGGCTGCCTCACACCAAGAGCTGGAGCCAGCCCGGGCAGACATGCTGTGGTGCCAGCAGCCGCGGGAGCTCTCTGGGTGGGTGAGAACCTTCTGCTCGCACAGCAAGCCCCGGTCCTGTGCTGATGGAGGTAAGGGTGGTTTAAACTACCCCAGCTCCTGGAGGCAGGTGGTGTTCCAGTGATCATGTCTACATGCCCTGACAAGCAGTGGGTGAGCATTTCCTCTGCTGCTGCCTGATCACAGCAATGCTAATTTTAAAGTGGTGAGGAAGAGCAGGGAGGTGATAGCAGGATGGTCTCAGCTGTTCATCCCAGGGAGGCAAGTGACACTTTTATTCAGAGAGCGAAGGCAGGAACTCCTGTTTCATGGCACAGGCCAGGGGAGTGGGGAGAGGAGAGGAAAACTTTCTCTAGATTCCTGATTGGTTTCAGAAAAGTGTTTTCAAAGACTCATCCTCTCTTCCCCTCCTGCAGGTTATATTTAGTTTTAAGCTCTCTTGGCTGCTGCATTGATAGCTCTTTACCATTTCCACTGCAATTAATCAGAGCAGGGTTCATTATGCTTTTGTCTCTGATTGTGTAAATCAGGATCCTTCTGTCTAAAACAAGGAGACCTTTGCTGGCTGGGCACCCTACTGCCCATCCCCTCCCGTCCCATCCCATCCTGTCCCACCCCATCCCATCCTTCCAGCACATCCAGGCAGCCAGGTGTGGCTGAATATGTGCGGAGACCGTCACTCCTGCACTGAAATCATGCAGAGGAGGACTGAGGCAAAAGACGAGGTGGACGTTGTAAGGTGTGAGGAGTTGTGAGATGAAGTTGTGAAGCCACCATTTTTGGAAGCCTCTTACCTGTGCTGTGGTACGATGGGGAGATGTGAGAGACTGGAGGGCTCTGCCCTGACTGCTTTGCAACACAGCAATTTCCATCACTTTCAATGCACTTCTTCAAAAGCTGGTTGAATACCGTTTTGGGTACTGCTCTTGCAATATGAACCGAGAAGTAAGAGTAGTTTTGGATAGGAAAAAAAAGACATGTTAAAGAAGTGAAAGTCCCAGGGAGCTCTAGGTCCCAGCAGTCACTTCTAACAGCCCACAGGCTGCTTCTGTTCTCATTTCACAAGGAGCAGCAGGCATGGGAGCTTTGGGAGAAATCATAAGGGCTTTGGTGCTTGCCATGGACCTGTCTGGGTCACCCTGAGGCAGCCAGGTTCTCACTGAGATCAGTGGTCATTTTGGGACAGCAAGAGCACAGGAACAGCTGTGAGGATGCGTGACACTTTCTGTGTATTTAGAGAGGTTAATCAAAAGAACAAGCTGTATTGCAGGAGTTCCCAGCATGGCCAGGCTACAGATATTATCTTTGCTGGCTCTTCAGCATTTGCTCTTTTTCTGGGTACTTCACAGTCCATGAATCAGACTAGAAGATACCTTGCCATTTTAGAGTAAGTTGGACCTGCAAATCTCAAAGCTCTTTAAAAGTACGTATTTAAACTCAGTGCTCACATGGAAGTGATTGCTTCACTCTGAGGTGTGAAGGGGTTAAAGTTATTTGCCCAAAGGATTAAGATGCAGAGCTGAGCAGAAAACAGAGCTGAGGAGTTGCAGTTCTCAATATGCCACTCCAAGCACTTGTCCATAATCCCTCCTTTTCAGTTGGTAGCAAATGATAATTTATAACATTGCCTTTTAGAAAAGCAAGTGCAGTATTGCTTTTCAAAGCAACCCAGGTCAGAAATCTTCCAGTTAAACTAGCTAAATCTGCAGAAAATGTTTTTGAAGGACAGACACACTATGCATCTTCTGCCTAAACACTGAGCTGTGTGATTCTGTTCTGGTTTTAAACAGGACTGATGAGTTGCAACTCCAGTTCAGCTTGCAGGGTGTAACATTTGATTTTTGCTCTGCCTTTGGGTAGCAGATAACATCCTTAATACAAACTTACTTGTCAAGCAACAGCTCTGTAGGGAGAGATGAAAGTAGCTGAAGAGAACATGTTTCCTTTTGCTCATATAGGAGAAGATGACAGGTAACATGATCTTGACCTCTGAAAGTCAGGGACAGCTCTGAGGGTGGATGACTTGAGCCAGGACTTCTGCTGATCGTGTAACAACAACACATGTTGGTGCTGTAACACAGACACAGATTAACTCTTTGGAGGGGGATGTGTTTTCCCAGTTGGCATTAAATTGCATTGGGTCCTAACCCTTATAAAGCTAGTTTGACTTTTAGAATTAACTGGATAAGGGTATCCTGTATTGTTTGTAATTTTAATTTTTTTGGGGGGTTTTTTTGGTCAGGAAAAAGAACGAGCTTATTCTTAGTAGTTTGCATTGCTAAATTTTTGGGTGGACAAGAAGCTTCAGAGTTTTATTGTTCCCTAAGTAATGTACTGTCTACCCTTTCACAGGAATCTAATTTTATACCATTGCCAGACTCCAGGGGAAGCAAAAATACCAACTGCAGGACTTGGTAAACTCGCACAAGTAAATGTGACCATAAACTGGAAGTTAGCTAGTGCCTTTACAGATGTTCATTCTAATCCAGGTGCAGCTACTGTACCTCAGAGGTCTCACAGAGGTAGTGCAGAGGCTGCTTTGCCATGTTGTATGGAGAATTGATGAAGCCACATGATGCTGTTGTTTCCATCTTTTTTCCCCCAGCTGCTAAATTACATTATGTTGCACTAAATAAACACTCAATATTTTCCTTATATAAATTTATCATGTAGCAATTACTGCAGTTAAACTCAGTGTGGGTATGTGATTGTAAATGGGAAGTTGCAATCAGTGTAATTAGAAAAGGGAAAGATGCGTCTGCAAAACAACCTCTGCATTGCAATATTGCCCACACTATAAACACCCTACCATGTGGTGTGTCCCTTCTCAGTTACACAGTGTAAGTCCTGTGTTGATTCAGGCTTGAATTACACAGTAAATCTTGTTTGTGAATTTATAGACTGTCCCTTTGAAGGGAGACTTGTTCCAGCCTATTTATTTAAAGTCGTTTTTTCACTGCAGCAGCATGCTTTTGAGATGTAATACCTTATGTGCAAAATCCCTGAGTGATAGCAGCTCTGCAAGCTCATGATACTTACAATACATTACATATTATCAATAAAATGTTGCAAGACATGTCATAGATCTTATTAACATAACTTTAAATTATGGGAACAAGTTTGACCTATCTGTTGATGGATTAGAAGCAAAGCTTGGATTATTAAACAGAAGTAAAAGGCTCAGGGCATCATTAAACAAACTGATTCAAGTAAAATGTCTGTATTTCACCATAAAAAGTCAAACCATACCTGAAAAGTTAGTTCTACCCAAGGCAAGGTACAAAGTTTAAAGAAAACCAGAACTAGCTTTCAAGTCTTTTTTTTTCTTTTAAATTACATTTGCCATTGCTCTGATATTAATTATGATCCAAATTGCTCCCAGAGACCCTGCTTTCTCTAAAATAGTTTGCTCTGTGTCTCTCCCCATGCCCCAAAAACAAATTGGAGAAAATAATCTCTGAACTGCCAGAAGATTCAGACAGTAACCAAACCTTTGTATATCACTGATATGTAGATTTCCTGCCCATTGTGTCTCATTTCTTAGTTGAGATTCTTTGTGTCAAGACTAGGGAGTGCAGTGACAAGGAGAATCCGAACAGAGATTTAGAAGCAACTCCTCAGACATGCAGGAGTCTGTCCTGACAGACTCAGTTGCAGAATTTGGATGTTAGGTCACAAATGGATCTTTTACACATTTTCTGGGCAATATCTAGGCTGTTTGTGCATGCTTAGCTTGACTGGTTCAAATTTATGGAGTTTGTTGTTTGTTTTTTTTAATTGTGGATCCTTTGCAACATCTCTTTGTGTTGTTCTCTTTGTGTTGACACTGTTGTTCTCACTCTGGCAACAGGGAGGAATTTAAAGCAAGTCATTTAAGTGACTTACCTGAAATTATGTAGAAGAACAAGGACAGGGCCAAGAACAGCTCATAGATGTCTTGTTTCCTAGCCCACCACTTTATCCTTGAAATTTTCCTTTTATTCTGTGTCATTAGAAGTGGTCTTCTAAGGAGACTAAATAAGGGTCTTTTCCCCCATGCTGCTTTAACTGTTTAAAACATTGACTTTTATTTTTAGGATGTATACTTTGGGTTTGGGGTGGTGGTAGTGTTTCTTTAGTCTAGCAAATATGGGAGATGAAAGGCAAGAAGCCCAGAAATGACTGCCTTTTTGCATTATTTCTATAGTATCATTTTTGGATCAAGTACAAAACCATGACTGAAAGAGACCTCTTCCAGTGACTTGGGAGGGAATGGAGAGAGACATTTAAAAGAAATGTGTCCAGCTGGTGAGTAAGCTGGCACGCACCACTGAGTTGTTAGTCATGTTTATTCTATTACAGTGGACAGTCTTTTGCTGTTGATGAAAAAGCTAACTCAGTCCATTACACATTAAATTAAGAGAACACACACATGCACCATAATCACAACTCTCTCTCCCTGAGCATTGATCAGTAATAATTACCTTATGGGTAGTGGGTGGACAGAGATAACCTAAATGCTTTCAGGTTAATTATTACTCTTCTGTGTTCAGAAAAATCCTAGCATTTTAGCAACAGCAACCTTTCTGTGCCTCAGACCTGAGACCTAAAACTGGAAACAACAAAAGAACATACATCTTTGGACAACAGGTCTATAAGCCATTCTGCTGCTTTGGTGTTTGTTTTCTGTGGTTTTTTTGTTTGTTTTGTTGTTGTTTTTTTTAATCTCTCCCAGAGTGATGTAAAAAGCTTTCTTTGACAAGTTTGAAAATGTTAGTTTTCACTCTTACAGTCTCGTATACTGAATAAATAAAGGCAAAAATAAGAGCTGCTTGAGCCCTGCACTGGACTTCCCTATCAAAGTTCACTGTACTGAAAACTAATAGTGTCTAGTTGTCAAGAAGCCAGAATATTGACATTTTGTGCCATTATTCTAATGTGTTTTTCACTGTACATTTTCTTTAATTATTTGCATGAGTAATATCATTATGCATTCATGCCAATACAATTCTGGTAATTAATTTACATGATGGCAATTTCTTAATGATTTTGTTGTCAAAGTTAATAGCAACATGTGATAGTTGATTTGTTAGTGCTGACATAAATTTAACTTTTAATATATTAATGCCAAAACCAACAGCGGCATCAAATTGCATTGAGAAAAACAACCAACCACTGGGTGAAAAATTCAGTGGAAAGTCTTGATCCTTACCTGAGGTTTATAGGTACAAAATAAAACCAAGTCCCCTAGACATGATACATGTAATTTTACTTTATATTTATTTATTTACTTATTTACATCAATAATATTATTGATGCCTGATACTTAAGAGATCAAATTGTATTATATCATATAAAATATAATGTTCTCTTGCCTCCAGTTTGGTGCATGTAGTCCATAATTTAAAAAGTAAAAAGATACATTAATTAAACTTTTATCTTTCTGGTTCTTTAAGCATGAACTTTAAACTGCTCTGCAGTGGAGGAAATTAGGACTGGTGTCTGAACCTTAATTTGCATCTTGGTCTGTGATTTCAGTTTGCACTGTGTGGTAATAGAGTCAGCAAAACGGACTTTATGTGGAGGCAAATATTGTTAATATCAATAAAACAAGAAACAGAGCAATGCATAACAAGATTTGAGATCAATATTTTTAGTACATTTTTGCTATGTGGAAGAGATACATAGAGAGATAATTGCATGTGTATCTATACATATATATATATCTTTTTAATATAGACTCATGTAAGTATTACAAGACAATTAACACAGAATAAAACCACATTCTTCAGTCTTTGTTCAGGTGCTCCAAAGATCTCTTTAGAAGTTTATAGGCATTTTTATTTACCAGTTAAATATTTTAGTACACCTTAGTATTGAAAAAATGTATGTGAAACAAATTATGATAACCATAAAATGGTGATGGCTGTTTTCCCTTTATTTTTTTAATCAAAAGCAAAGCCTCATTCCATGACACAGTTGCTAACATAATATTCATTTCCACCTGCTTCAGCCAGTTAAATGTATAGATGAAATTTTAAAAATCATTACAAATAAAATTGATCCTGCTGTGTATTTCAACCTTTTTCCCAATTGGCTTTTCATCAATGATATTCACTGAGGAAGTGCACATTTCCTTTTATATAGTGAGGAGGCAATTATACAGCTTCAATTAGACCTTCCATTACTGGACTATAAAAGCTGCTAGTGCAGACCCAGATCATTTGCCTCTAAAATATGCACTACCTTTACTTCTCCAGTGCCCACAAGCAGGCTGTCTGTCCCTACCTGCTGATCGAAAAGCCTGTTTGATTGCTTTTAGCCTAGCTTATCCTCCCTCTCAAAAACATGATGGCATATACATACTTGGAGCCAACCCCCATAAAACTCAGATCTGTTTGTAGGGACCTTTTGCCATGCCCATCCTGTGGAGATGAACGTTGCTCCACCCAGAGATAACTTTTGTTGAATGACTTTAAGACACATCCAGCTGGTGATGGTGAAGGTACAAAGATGTGCAAAAAGAGGCTAACGTAGGTGGGTTGCTTTTTAAATGGCTGCTTAAAACAGTTTACAATGAAAGGCTAACTTTGGCCCTGGTGCACAGCTGTCCCGAAACAGCTGCACGGGAGACCTTTGACTCAAGCACAGCTCATCTCTGCAAGTTGGTGGCAGCACAGCTGCTGCTCCCTTCTGCCTGCTCCTCTTGCTGCCTGCCTCTACCGCATCAGTGCCCAAAAATCAATGTCTAGCATGGGCTTAGGTCCTGAGGAGGTGGGAAGGGGAAGGGATAGGAGAGGCAAACCACTGTAAATGCAGTGCCATGGTAGAATACAGGAGAAGATCATGGATGAGGGGAGGTGTCTAAGAGCCCTTGGACTCCAACCACCCTTTGTCAGGATACACACATCTTGTAGCACATCCAGATGTTTAGACATAAGCTGAGCCAAACTTAATCTTTTTTTCTTAAAAGAGCATTGGGTTGAAGCAGATACTAGACTTACAAGTAATGACAGTGTGAGAGAGAAAGCTGGGAAAGAATCTGATATATGGAATGGAGATTTTTTTGTTTCATAGGTTTTGCCAAGTGTGCTTTCTCCTCACATGTTTGTGGTGAAGATCTGGAGATGCTTTCCACTATCTGAATAATTTAATTTCAGAGCCTTTTTCTGGGGAGTGGAGAAAAGAAAACGGAGATGTCTTTCTTTGTAAAATTACCCTGCATTAATTAAAGATTATTTTTACAATAGCTTTTTTAAATAATAGCATTTCACATTATGAGACTTTGAGAAATGGGTGGAATACTAATTGGCCTTTTCTCTTGGTCTTCAGACGGCATGGTTTTTAGCTGCTCAAGTTTCCTTTGGAAAAAGGTTGGTCAAGAGCACATCTCAGTTTAAAGAACAGCTGCTCAACAAAGAACAGCAGTGTAAATGTTATCTTTATTCCAGGTGAGTAGAAAATCTCTTAAAATTATTTCTGAGGAGTGTTAGCTTTGTGGGCTGATTGTTAGAAGGTGTGAGAAATATGACTGTGATTGTGGTTTGCACACTGAGTGACTCTCCCACAACCCAAATGGCTTTCTTGCATGTGGCATTTCAGAAAACCATTTTTTTTCTTCAGAGCATGTGGAATGCCTGTGTAAAAAGTATTTTTTTGGTGCAGGGCTTGTCATGAGTTGGATACAACATGTCTGAAATGTAGTGTAGGAGTTTGAAAGGAAAGTTTTAAAAATTCAGAGCTGTCTGATGACTGGGTGCTTTACTAATGAAAGTAAGTTTGAGTTTAATGTTGAAATTAAATGTCCCATAGAAGAGAATCACATGAATTTCTTCCCTCCCCAGAATTCATACCAAAGTTTCCATAGCCTTAAATCTGGCCCAGTTAACTTAACCTCTGAGTCAAAAACTGTTCCCTGTGCCTCACATAAACACCCACGCCCAGGCATCTCATATTCTCTTCCATTTCTTCAGTCTGCTAATTACTTACTACACCCAGTTATTGTGGCCTATCTTAAATTAGCTCCCCAGTGACTCAAATTCTTATTAACTGCTCAGGAGCCAGGAGTTCAGCATATGCACGAAGGTCTGGGGCCTGGGACATTGCAATAGAAGTTATTTAGGGGTCACGGGTCTTTCTGCATCCCAAAGCACGGCAAAGGCAGCAGATGTACTGCCTGGGGATGGGGGTGTGGCTGGGATGTCCCTGCCACCCAAATGTCTTTGGCTGCTTTGGCCATGGGGCTAATGACAGCTGTTCTAGTACAGGCATGGCACTTTGGTGACTTTGAGACAATGAGTCCCACTGAAGAGAGAAAGTCCCTTGTCCATCTCCTCTTGGCCTTGCTGGTCAGCTGTGCCTCCCAGAGCAGGGAGGCCCTCCACCTATAGCTTCCACCACAGAGATGTCGAGTGCTCCACAGGAGGTGGGTTGCATCTTGTTAGCAGTGCCCCTTTGAGTCATGAAGCCTGGAGGACATGGCAGCAACAGTCCACTACCGGCTTTCTTTAATCAGTTGCAAGCTTAGAGGCATGACTGTGGTTATGATCTCACTGCTTTGGTCCTTACTGCAGAAGCTGATTTCTGCAAAGGCAGTAATTAGTCAGTAGGCAGCCAAGCTACTCAGTACAATGCTTATTGTTTCTCTCCTTGACAGCTAGCTCAGGCTGGTTATTAACACAAAAAAAAGCTTTCACTTTGAAAGTCTTTTTGTTCCCTCCATCCTCCACCACTACATTTCCTTTGCAGAAACCACACTGAACTATATTACACTGGGTCTGAGGTTGCTGAGGATCTTTAAGATGCACTGGTCCAGAAGTCTCAGACTAGACTAAGACCAGAAGAAGCAAGCAATATGTTTTGGTGGAGGTAGCCTCTCAGTTCCCATTGCACACACTGCTTCACATTGAACTGGGAAAAAGTTTTGCAGGAGAGGCTCCACATGATATTATATGGCAGCTTTGTAACAACAGGAAAATTATTTCCTCTGGCACTTGCTGTTGAATTGAGATTGATTGTGCTGACTGAGTTCTGTAACCATTTGGATGTCTTAAATCTGTGGACCACAACTGGACAGTCACTAAAGTCCATTTATTCCACTGTCTTTGTCACCCAAATCTTTCAGTCATACAGTTTACTGACTAATTGTACTGAGCAATGTGTTTTTAATACAATGTGTATTTACAGTCTGTAGTACTGGAATACATAAAGCTTTAAAAAATATGCTATGCTTGACTCCTAAATCATATGATTTTACAAGGGGTTGTGTATATTTTTGCATCCATTTTAGACTTGCACACATACAGTATTTCCAATTGTTTACATATGTTAGAATCTCTTGCATTTAAATAGCTCATTATGCAAATATTTACAAAATACACACATATTTATTTTTACTGTACCCTCTATTCAATCACTGAGCTGAGATTTAATGTCTAAACATTGTCTGCAGAATCACATGAGCAGTAATGAATACATATAGTACATAAGTACATATAGTACATAAGTAATTATGTACTATATACCATTATACAACAAAAATTACTGAATCAAAAAACATTAATGTTGCAAAGCCAAGCATTCAAATTTATGGAGCATCAGAGGTAAGGCACAATGCTAATTCAACCACCAATTATGCATGTGTGCCTTATAACATGGACTTTACTAACCACACTTTGGTTGTCCCCCAACTGTCGTCAACTGTGATGGGTGCGTGAATATGTTGCAGGCCAAGGCTTCAGGCTCCAGCCAAGCCTTGGGATCAGACCAAGGCCAAATTTGCAATGTTTCCCAGACAAGAACTTTTCCCTGGACTTGGTCACCTAAGCAACTGACCTGGCTCAGTGAGCATGTTTCTGATTTTCCCACCCCAACAGCAAGAGCTTGCAGCAAGAGAACACCCTGCACTAATTCACCTCTCAGTCTAGAGCTATACACCGAGCAGGACTAATTTTGCATTTGAGACATTTGAAAGAGCACTGTGTTCTCATATAATCAAAGACTGAGCCTGGAGTACATTTAGTCGAAAGGTTTTTTAGACCAGAATATCTTCCACCAGGAAATGCTGCTTTGTCAAAATTGAAATGTTTTGTAGGAACATTCTGTTTGTGATGATATTTTTGACAGAAAAAAATGTGAGCAATTCAAACTCTGAAGGAGGTATTCCTCACTGTCAGTTGTTTCACTGTAGACCCGATTTATTTTCTTTTCATTTCAGAGCATATATTATTTATATTTACTATTCAAGGATTAAGTATTATCACGTCATCTGCACAATGATCTCGAAATATTTCAACCATGTTAATACTTACACTGTCCAATTTGATTATGGGAAGACTTCAGTAAGTTTGGGGGTTAGTATGTTTTTTTAATGGCCTTTGTGCATGCACTTTCCCATGTTTTAAGAAAGCAAGAAAATCTCAGAAACTTAATTTCATCAGAATTTCTAACTGATATGAGGATGGCACCCAATCTGAAAAAAAAGATATAGTTCAAATGGATAAAGTTTACCCAAATTATAAGCAGCCCAAATAAATTTACAGATTAAATCAAGTGATCTCAATAATAGATGGCATCCTTATTCCATCTCTTACATTGCAAACAATTTGTTCTTGGAAATTATTTTTCTCTGAAAACAGTTACTATATATCATTTTTTAAAATAAAATAATTTGTAAAGAATTTGTAACACAAAAAGGGGAAGCCAGTTTTTTAGTGTTGGGTGAATCAGTGATGAATATGAATATGAACTATACAACTGTCTACAGGCAAAAATTATGTCTTGAGCTAACTTATTGCAATATGCATCCTGCTTTTTAATAAAAGCCAGACTAAAGAGAAGTGCTCTTAAACTGGGGGCAAGTTGGATTACAATAATACCATTTGGATAAAGACTTCTCAGGATGCTAAAATGAATTTGATCTCAAATCTTTTATTTCCAGTTCACAAAACATTATATAACTTCCCGGAGTGCTTATGTTAATTGACTTGTAGCTCAGCACATTCTGGCTATGGAAAAAGTTAAAGCAAAACAGTGATGAAGAAGACTCTCATGTAGGCAAGCTCCAGGAAATATTATGAATCTTATTAAAAAGCAATGCCTTCATAACATTTCCTACTAAACCAATAGTATTTGGCTAGCATCCCACATAACAGATAGGGATGCTCCAATTCATTACTCGGGTGCTGTCTCTAGAGACATTTGGAGATGGAAGTGCTTGCAGCAGGTGTGCTTAGAACCGTAACCTGGGTAGTAAGAAATCCACCTCCACACAGGACACTGCCACAAGGACTTGTTTGGCTGTAGGTTTGACTGCTTTTTCTGTGAATTATTAGTTGGCTGGCTAAAAGTGATCATCCTTGTTTTCCCCAGACCCTTAGCCTGAGGTGGCCACAACCCCTTCCAAGCTTTTTTATGTTTACTTCTAGCTGCTTGTTGCGGATCTTAACAGAGAAATCAGCTTTTGAACTTCCAGGGACTGAGGTTCTTGAACAACTGTCCTACAGATGTATTGAGGGGGAAGAAAGCCAAGAGGGATTATGAGGTGAATCTCAGTGCATTTTTGAAAGGGATTATAGACAATCTATCCCCCAAGAGCAGCCAACTGTGTTTGTTGGTTCAGGAGTTTGCTTGCTCAAGCAGACTTGTCCAAACTCAAAAGGACTAAGGTTTTTTGAAAAGCTTCAGGTTCTTTTTAGAGGGCAGTAAAAGCTAGCTGAGATGTGGGTTCTTGCTGCTACAATAAAGGCCCAGAGGTCAGACATGCCAGCCTTCACTCAAAAGCCATTGGGTCCTGTGTCTTCTGCTGGCTTCTTCTCCTAGTCCTGCCTCAGTCTCACAAGTGTGGTCTTGGAAGAATCAAGTCATGTACAAGTCACATTTTGTCATCTGAAATAGTGGGAGAAGCATTCCATAAACTGCTGTTATGAAGGCAGTAATGGAAAACGGCTCTGAGATGCTTGAATAGAGCATAGTAGATGGGCAAATCATTATTCTGCAACACAGAATCCAGTGCTTGGAATGCATTGACCCAAGCTTTTCTACAGCCTCAGCTCTCTCTGTTCTAAACTTAAGACTCATTCTGCTCCCCTGGCCATCTCTCTCATCACCACTGCACACAAGTTCTGTTTCAGGTAGGAAGCAGAATGTCTTTAAAAAGAAAGAGAAGAATGAATACAAAAGAACAGACACACCTGTGCATTACACATGAGATTTCCACCTACCCCCTGCCATACAGCTACAAAAATGTTGTGTTCATTTATATATAAATAAATACACTTTTTATCACTGCAACTTGTAAATAGGAAATGAAGTCACAATCCTCAAAATTATAATGGCAGGCACACAAAGACACAGTTGCTGGCATGGAATTCAATTAACAGATAGCAATCACCCTTGGGTGACTGTGTGAGGTGGAAATATACAGGCATGCTAATAAGTAATATCTTAAAGCCAAGGCGTTTATCAGCCAGCAGCCAGACATGGGCATAAGTGTGGGCAGACAGCACTGCTCTGGGATATTTAATAAAACCCACTCTTTTAATTTGAGGATTTCTGTTTAATCATTTGGTAACATTTTAGAAACATCCAGCCTGGGAAGCTGCTCAAATGGAACTGCTTAGGTCAGAAAACGTAGAGAGTTATTTACTGATACTAAAATAGCTAAAGGAACAGAGTGGATTCTAGGCAATATTAAAAAAATTCTTTGTTGCCATCTTTTTGACCTTTTGAGTTTCTGGGGTATGCCTGCTATGTGAATCACAGCCTTATCTGGGGAAACATGCAGAAGGCGTTCATTAATACTGGGAAAGCAAATGATTGAACTGCTCTTTAAAATAAAATTTTTAACTCTTTTTTTGCTTAGTTGAAAGCTTAAAGCTAAAATAGTTTTCTTCTAGGCTCCTTGAACTTCAATTTGCATTGCATTTTGGGCTTTCAAAGGCTTCAGGCAGACCAAGATTTGTCACCCACTGAAAGATGTTCAATTCAAACTTTCTCGTCAGAGCTCTCTTTGTGTCATAGCAGTTGGGTGAATTCACGGGACTGTTTTGCATGTCTAAATGCTGCTGCTTGGAAGTAAAGGCAAATCCAGAAGCAAAGTCACGGGTTTCTTTAAAGTAAGGAAGGCAATTCAGCTTAGTAGGATATTTGCTAGGAGCTTCATGCAGAAGAAATGTAAGGCGTGGTGTTCATACATTCTTGGGTAACTCTCTAGGGTTAAAGCATTCATCAAATAAAGGCAGTTTGAAGCAGGACAACTGGCTGCCAGCCAGCCTAGTCATGGGACATGCAGAAAGCCATGTATGTCAGCCATTATCAAGAAAGGTTGGAGGCTTTTGGCTCGGAAGCAGATGGTGTTGCTGGTAGATGCTCTCACTTCTTTTGGTTTTGCCTCTGTTCTGAGTAAGCAGTCATGCCTTTTGTGGTCATCAGCTCTGCTCCTGCAACTGGGACGGTGACAGCAGGAAGTCTGTGATGCTTTCACTCCTGCCCCAAGAGCGAGGAGGCCCCCTCTGAGCACACTGCCTCAGGAGACTGGATTGTCTCTCTCATTGGCATGGCTGCCTACTTTGGTTTGAACGTTTCTGATGTCCATGAAGGCTCCATTGGTCACCAATAGCTACGTAGCAGCTGAAGTAGTTGGGTGATTGTCCTATTTCCAAAGAGTCTTAGCAGTTTTGATTTGTCAAAGGAATCATCAAAGGCACAGGTGGGCTGAAACACACATTAAAGATGGACTGCAGACATGCCACAAGCACCCTCTAGCAGGTACTCTCAGTACCTGCTCCTTTTCCTGGGAGATTCATGTGATTTACAAATCAGTGGCCAGAGCTTCCTCTGCCAGCCATTTTCCACACTGCTGGCATGCAGCCCAGCCTGGGCTGTGCTTAGGAAGCTGTAAAGTGACTCTGAATAGCTGCTGTGAAGCTGTCCCTGCGCTGCTCCTGTCACAAAGAGTTTTCAGTGCCTGCCTCACTAATGGATGGGTTTCTCCTATACAGAGTGCCGAACAATGCAGTGATACATTCAGGTTTTATTAGCGTGAGTTTAGCGTGGCTGCATTATTCATAATGGCAACACCACAAGAGAAATGCACTGTTCATCCCAAACAGGAGACCATAAATTCTGGAAGCCACGTAGCACCGTCGAATGATGTGTTTTCACCTCTTATTTTGCAGGAAAGCTATTTGTATTCCCTCTGTATGTAAACCCAACCTGTCTTAATATTGCAAGCCCAAACTGTGTTGGAGGAGGTAATAACAACAAAAAATTGCAACCAGTACATTTTAGAAAACTCAGTATTAACTCTGAGATACCAAGGCTTGGTACCCACTGCTAAGTAAGAGGTGGGTGAGTGTGGTGGCAGGTTGGCATGCCAGCTCCCGGACTCTGATGGAGGGGCTCAGCCCTTGCCCATCTGCAAGTTATGGCAGTGGAACCCTGCGGTCACTTCAGGACTGATCATTGATCTCCTTTGCTGTGAAGTATACATGTGCGGATCTGCGTATATGTGGGACAAGGAGAGACTTTGTGCTTCTACTTGCTTGGTTTCCTTTTATAGATAGCAGCTGCAACAGCGAGAGTGTGTGAAGTATGCTCAGTGGAGATACATTAGTGGGCAGAGTGTAGGTAAATTGGTCAAAAGTTCAAGACAATTGTAATTTACTGTGAGGAGGATACATCACCTGCCTGAAATAAATCAGGCTTTGCAGGCTTCACGAAGCAGTTCAAGCTATATGTTGATTTGCTGCCATGCTTTCCTATGCAGACTGTCGCTGAGGGAGCCAGCCTAGGTTCGCAGTGAGAGCAAGCAGCTGCTCGGGAGGAGCTGGGCTAAAGCAACTGCCTCACTTCATGCAGGCATCAGGTGACTGCTAGAGAGATGAAGATGACTTTTGTGTGCTTCTGCACTCGACCTAGTGACCCAAAAACGAAGAGCTATACAAGCTATTACCTGTCTTTTCAGCTACCGCCTCTTGCAAAACTCCTGTCTCCTCTCCAGCAGCCTTTGTGGGGCCTGGAAGCTGGGCAGCAGCATCATCCATGGCCTGAGCACTTTTTTTGCAATACTGCACAGCACTCATTTGAGGAGATATTGATTAGAAGGCTGTGTATATTCTAGATGGTGAGTGTTATTAGTTGACTCAGGCCCAATGACTATGGGGAATTACAGAGCAGCCTCTTGCAACTTTTGCGGGAAATATTGTCTGAATTTGTGGCTACCCTCCCTTTCTCTCCTGCATCTACACCTTTTTGGGTACAGCCATTAATTAACCTTGGCCAGAGAGAAGAACCTCTGATTTCCCAAGTTGTACATCTGAAGCAAACACTCTGCACTCCTCCAGTTACTTTGTTCGCTGTTGGTATTGACACTGGAAATGCTAACAGCAGCTAAAAGGTAAGGTGTGTTGGTAGAAAATCAATAGCATGATGCCCCCTTCTCCCTCTCCCCTCAGCATCTGAAGGGGAAAATGGTCCCTAAGTACATGAAGAATGTAAGTCAACATTTCTCCATCTCAGAACAGATGCATTTATGGAAAAAGCTGAAAAGTTATCTTTTATGATCCTAGTACAGTGACTCCTCTCTTCGTTCAGTGCTTGGAAGAGTGACTGAGGCTTCTGGAGCATTGGTTATTATGCAGGACATGTTTTTTAAAATGTTAAGTACCTTGATTGTCTCTCACATAGCTAGTGCTGTCAGCAGTTTGCACAGTGCTTTTATGTGTCTTTTTCCTCCCTGAGATACCTGTGTTAAGTTCAGAACTGATTCTGCTTCTGAAGCAATTCATTAAACATCTTCAGCGTGCCACTTCTGTGAAGAGGTCAATTTGTTCCTTCTGCCTAGCGATGCAAAACTCTGGGCTTCAGTTGGTAAATGCAAGTATTAGATGCTTTTCTCATTGTTTAACTTATGCTTTCTTTCAATCTATCCTCTCTAGCGATCACTTCCTTTAACATAGGCATTTATTATTCATGAAATATGGAGACTGATGCTACCGTATCAGCCTAGGTCAGGTGCAGTTGGGGAATCTGACATACGCACACTCCTCTGTTACCCCTTTTCCAGAAGAGATGCTTTTCAAAGCAGGCCAAGTAGCTGTTTCTTTCTTATGTTCCTTTGTCTTTCTTACAAGGTGCCAACGTGGTGGTGGGTTGGTACACACTCATGTGATATGGTTCCTTGAGCACAACCAGTCTGAAGGTGATTCCTAATCCAGCTCATGCACAAGGCTGCTGGATACCTGTGGAGTATCTCTGGCCTTTGGTCCTTGCTGAGGTGGCCTCTCTGGTGACTAAAGATGGGAATCTGGGAAGGGATCCTGTCCCCAAAACCAATTTTGCAAGGTTTTTTCCTTGCCTTACTACTTGAAGAATCCATAAGTCTTCAGTGAGGTGTTATCTATAAAGCCCTATCCTTTCATCCTCCCAGGTCCAATTGCCTCTC
The DNA here is from genome assembly GCF_000695765.1 of Mesitornis unicolor. NCBI lineage: Eukaryota > Metazoa > Chordata > Aves > Mesitornithiformes > Mesitornithidae > Mesitornis > Mesitornis unicolor. The sequence continues at coordinate 90,254 of NW_010208055.1, forward strand.
TGTATCCAGTACGACAGTTGTTGTTGGGTTTTGTTGTTGTTGTTTTCTTTAATCTAGTTATTTCTAATATGTAAATTGAGCTGGAACACTTCTGTACATACTAAATACAATAGAGACATTATTTTTAAACAATTTTTAGGCTGGATTTAGATGGACCAGAAGTAAACTTCATCTTGATCTTGAGATAGTCCTAGGTAAGTGGAGGTTTTTCCTTTTTTCCATAATCCTTACTATTGTCTGGAGTCACTTTTATTTTGCCACTGCAAGTAGGACTATGGCTCATAATTGATTCTCAGATCAAACTGGTGTTTGGCTAGCCCACTAGTTCTGGAGGAAGCACATTTGCTGAAATAAAAATTGGTAGGTCACCATAAAATTATCCAAAGGCCCTTGATCAATATTCAATGAGTAGGCCTAGAAGAGCAGATCCTGAAGTAAATGGAACCATTTCTTTTGGAGTAACAAACATATTGATTAGACTGTTATCCAAAGACAAGTACATACATATAGAGTTAATATTTTCTCTGAACAGTGATTTTTTTGGTTAAATTCTCATATTGCTTATTGCAGTAGCTACAGCTTATTTTTGGCAAGATATATATTAAATGTAATAAATGGGGGATTGGACTAGATGATCTTTTGAGGTCCCTTCCAATCCCTAACGTTCTGTGATTCTGTGATTCTGTAAGTTATTGAATATAATTTTCTGGGGTGCATTTTGCATTTGATATAGTTTCTGTTTGGAAAACTGGCATTTTTTTCACTTTTCCTTATTTATTTATATTTTTTTTAGACAAAGTCAGACTGTGAATTTAAGAAGCAAAACTGATTGTGAAAAGTACCCAGACAGCATAAATCAGTGGAAGCTTCAGAAGTAACAGACTCCCATAGCTAGTAGTTTATGAAAACTTTGCAATTATATTCCTCCTGATATAACAGTATTTTCTTTGTTTATTTTATCATAGAAAGGATCTGTAGAAGTATGCACTCAAATCACTAAAAATGTCCAGTTCTCAAGGATGCTGACCGACTTGTTATTCTTTGTTTTGTTTCAGATTAAATATTTTCTGCCTGTGGCTCATTTCCAAACAAACAAAACCAAAAAAGCCTGAACAGTAAGTGATGCCTCACATTTCCTGTTGGAAAACATTTCAAAAGCTCATAAAATGTCTCCAGCCTATACAATATATCATGTCATATTAATTTATGGTAGTCATTGAACAGTCAAAAAATGGTGGAGGAGAGAGATGGAGAGACTATAATATTCTGCTTTATTCAGAACTGTATTTCAGAGGGCTATTTTTTTTGTTGTTGTTTTACACACAACTCAGGCACAGCATCTCCTCTTCCTTGCTTCAGGAAAAAAAAGAAAAAAGAAAAAACTCCACATATTTGTATTATATTATGTTCTCCAAGTAGCAAATTCCCTCTGCCAACTATCTGTGGGTGTGCAGCCCTTCCCTGGGAACATGCTGTATCTTCTGAGTTCCTGTGTTTGTGATATCACAGTGCTTTTGCTCTGCAAAGCCATGAATGGGGCCATTATGAGGGGCTGCTAGGTAATTAAGATTCTGAGAGGGGAAGGTTGCTAAAAGCGTGTTTAGTGAGGAAATTACAAGGCCAATAAAAAAAAAGTCTTTGCAAGTTCCGATTGTATTCTTTTCTTCTGTGGGTCTAATTTTTCAAGGTCTGGCTGGATCATGTTGAGGTTTTCTTTCATCCCTTTTTTTTCTCTCCACAACAGGAGCTGAGACTGGAATCTAAGTCCAAGTTAATGAAGCTGCCTCAAAGTTGAAGAGGGAGAGAATAAACCACAGCTCTGAGGCACAGACCACTGGAGATTCCTCTTTCAAACCCTGCCTCTGCTGCTCACTGGAGTTATTTGATTTGGGAACAAGATAAGAATTCACAACATCTGATTTGTGGAAATAACGTGGAGGAAGGAAAAACAGTCAGAAATACTAATTTCAGATATCATTTTCATCTCTCAGTTTCCTAATAGTCTTTCCCAGCTCTAACAGCATTAACCAAATATAAAGCCCAGACTTTGGGGAAGTTGTGCACCAAATGACAAATGCATCTCCAAATAGCCCACAGTTCAGCACTTCTTATTCTATCAATACTCTGTGACCAGGGAAGGTTTGCAGGATCATTCTCTCCCAGTTATTCATCTTCTCCCTTTCTCTTCACGCCCCACTCCCCTCCGAAAAAGAAATACACCAAGCAATTCATTGCTGATTTCCTGGGAGTGTTATTCATGCCAGTTTATTTATGTATTTATTATTCAAGTGCTAACTATTGAAGTTCCTTGTGGTAACCTGCGAATCAAACTGATAGAAGCAGAAGGCTGGCCATCACATCAAGTGCTGTAGAGCCGTATGCAGGTGTTGTGGCTGCTACAGCCTCTAAAAGCAGTGGTGTGAGGCCTTGGCTAGAGTTGGTAGAGAGAAGTAGTCAGCATCCTTAAATTAAGCAAACCTCTGCTATAAATCTCTAACCATGGTCGTGGCACAGCTTCCACTATTGACTGCACCAGTGTCATCTTCTTTCCTCAGTGCTGATTAAGTATGACTGGCTGGAAACAGGCGTATATTTATGACTAACTCCTTCACATGCTCAAATTTGGGCTGCAGATTTGTATTTATTAAAGTCAGAGTGGTCTGTGTGAGGGCAAGGCCACTGTACCATTTATCCATTGCTTCCCCCTGGCAGCAGTGGTGCAGCCAGGGGTTTCAGAGCAGTTCTTGACAACCTCCTATGGATGAGTGGGACCAGGATAAAGTGGCTCTCGGTGCTGGACAACCCAAGGAAGGTTTGTAGGGTGAATATGTGTCCTGTGGGTAAAGGCATGTGGGGAGATGGTCCTTCCCCAACCTGGGCATATGATGGGTATTGTCTCTGGTGACTGTAGTCTTGTTCTTTCTCTGAAACACAAGACACCATTCCACTTTCAGAGGTTCAGCACATGCTGCCTGTTGCCACACACTCAAAATTTGGGCTTCAAATTTAGTGTGGATAACAGTTATTTATTAGGATTGTGTTTTAATAATTTTCTCTGGAATCTTGTTCTGCGTGCCTTCACATGAATTTAATTATCTTCAACAGGCCATTTAGTACAACTGTGTTTTAGCATGTTAGCATAATAATTTATTGTGCTAAAGTGTCAGAACAGCAACTAGGAGAAACCCATCTCAAGGCTGATAAGAAAGGGACAAATTCAACTTGGAATGTGATCAATTGCAAAATAAAAAGTGTGTTTCTAAGCTCCCTTTTTCCTATTCCTGACTTTTTCATCAGTATTTCTGATAGCTTACACATATCTATGTTACACAGTCCTTTGTTGCTGTGTGAAAATCTTACACAAATGAGCTTCATTGATTATACAGAGAAAAAGTGAAAATTCTGTCAAATGCTTACAGAAACAGAATCAAAAGCATTGTCATTTTTCTTTATTGACATAGTATTCTTCCCTTTCATAACAAAGGATAAAAATGTGATTATGAAATTGTTGTGTTCCTTTGCATGGTATATGAGTTTCCATATGGTATGAAACTCAGTGGGAATATGCTGATTTACTCTAGCAGAAGTTCTACTTGCTTATTTGAATAACATCTTGCTATGTTATCTTGGTAGAGACATAATGTTCCTATGTCATCATGTAACCTTGTCTCATCTGCAAAGCTCAAATGTCGTTGCCACTTCAGGAAAGGTTACTGGTGAGAAACATTTGAGCTTTAAATGGATTCTTAATATTGAATAGGATCTACTTTTTATGTGTTGAAAACCAGGCTTAGATCCAAACACCTCTGAAACTTGAGAAGATTCAAACTTGAATCTAGACTGAATTGAGCAACTTAAATCTATTTTCAGTGTATAGATAATTCAGTGTGCCAAGAGTGTATGTGCACATGCACATGCATATATGCGCACACATAGACAGAACGCATATATTGATACATACCCCCACAAATATATATATCTTGCTTCAGAGTCGTACTTGGAAGTATAAGTGACTTATTTATCTTCCACAGGAATTCCATCAGTGTTGGCTATGTTTTCTAAAACTAATCCAAATTTTTTTAAAAAAATAATTTCTTGTGTAGCTAAAGAAGTTACTGATGGAAATAAAAAATCAAAAGAATAAACTAAATTTTTAAAAATATCTCTCATAAACTAGATTGCCCATAAACTAGATTTTAAAGATGTCTAAATTACTTTCACATAACTAGGGTATTTTTAAATGTTCATTAGTTCCTTATCATTGTTCTGTACTGATGTTAGTATAAAATTTTGATTTGAGGAGGACCATAATAAAAAGGAGGACCCTTTTTATGTGACTAATGCAACATAAATAATTCAAATGTTGGAAGTGTAAAGCAGTTATTGGCAGGAGGAGGGAAAGGATGTTGTGTGGGCTGAATGGCAAAGTAAGGAATCAAAATGTGGAAATGAAGTAGACATAGAAACATTCCAGTTGTTTTGGAGAAAATCGCTGTCTGATTTTTGGTATTGCAGAAACAAAGACAGAGTGGCCTGGATTTGAATCCTGTTTTACCAGCAAATCCAGCGTTCAGGATCGTTTGCATAATCAGTTCCAGCTTTGGCTCACGTCTATTCTGAATAAGCAGTTAAGCAGTTTGGGTATTTTTCAGTTCCCTGTGAGCTGGCAGAGAAAAGATATGCAGCACAGAGGACTGAAAGAGATTATTTGTTTAACTTCTGTTAGCCTGTATGGATGTATCTCCCTGAAGGTACCAATGTTCAGCCACTCTCATTCCCAGTACTGAACAGTGTACTGGGCAGAAGGTGCTGCTCTTGCAGAGGGAAGATGTTCAGCTCTCAGTGCTTGGAACACCTATTTAGAAAGGTTTTAACTTAGGAACAGATTAGAGCTGTCTGTTAAAAACTGGGAGCACTCTGAATCTGGTGTGGGTTCCAACTTGGCGAGGGGGCCTCCAGCTGACGCAGGAGAAATAGGGAAAGCAGCCAAGTGTTATATGTCTCCCCAAACCCTCATCTGTAAGCTGGTGCTAAACTTCTGCTGTACTGCAGACTCTTCCTATGACAGTACCCAAATGTATAGTTAGCACCCAAAATCACAGAAGCTAGTCCAACTGGCTTTCATCAGCAGATTTGTGGCCACAGGGCTTTTTTCAGTCTGGTTTGGCTGTTTTTTTCCCATCTGGATGTGACTTTAGGGCAGGGCAAAAACCTTAAAAATGAAGAAAAGATACCTTCAAGATTATTTTTTTTCTCTCACCCATGGACAAGCACACAAGCTTAAAATAAATGACTGTACTGTTGAAGAAGTGCAAGGCACAGTGTTCATCATTTTAAAAAGGCAGATATTTTGTTAATGCCAGCACTCCAAAGACCCAGACATGACTGCATCCCCCAGGTGCAAAGTGCCCGGCAAACAGAAGGCAGGAGACAGGTCCTGCCCCCCGGGGAATTTGCCTTTGCCATTCATAACCTGCACAGAGGGAGGATATTGTGCCCAGGGTGGTTAACTGGAAAGCTGAGAGCAGAACCCAGATCTCTGGCCTGGTGCCTCACACAATGAGCTTCACTCTGGATTGCTTACTGTTTTCCCATGGCAGCACTCTGCTGCACTAATTGGGATTAGGTCCCCATTGCGCTTAATGCTTCTTGAGCACAGAGGAGGAAGCAAAACCAGTCATGAAAAGCTTGACAGTTGTAGCTGCTTAATTGATGCGGTTATTTTAAATCCAGTCACTTAAATTGCTGCGGACACCCTTTATTATAGCCTAGGCAATTATATTTCAAGTTAACTTTAATCAATTAGGAATTGATTTTAGCTAAGTCGGTATAAGAACATCTGATCTGGTTTAACAAAAATGGTTTTAAAGAAGTGAAATGAGTGTAGATTCAGCATGGGCCCAAGAAAGGATTTCTCTTTTTGCCTGCTAGTGACTGAATAGAAGATGTCCTACTAAAAACCTAGATCCTGCGGAGCCACAGAAGATCCTAGCCCAATCTTAAGTCCTGATGAAATAAAATGTACATAAATTGAGATAAGAGGGGTTACCTGGATGAAGGACTCTCTCCCCAGCAACTTGTGCATAAACCCACAAGGACACCCTCATCTGACTGCATTGATCAGTGAAGGAGGTTTGGGAGCAGCAAGCGAAGTGCAACTTAAGATCTTGCTAACTCTGCCCTGCCCCTGCTCGAGTTTTCCAGGCCACTGAGGCAGAAAAACACCTTTGTCATACTCCATGTGTTTTTACTGCACTTGTTTTCTGCCAAGCTGGTGTTTTAAAGAGGTTTGCAAAGATGGCTGAGCTGGAGGTACAGTGAGAAATGTGGCTGGGGAGTTTGGCTGGGAGCAAGTGGAGGTAGGAGGAGGAAGCAGGAGCTCTGCTTCTTGGCAGAGGTGAGGCACTCTATTGTGAAAATGGAAGCAACCAGGAGAACTGAGGATTATGAATGGAGAATTTTGAAATGTGACCAATTTTTAATGCTGTCCCACCTGCAGGACTATGAAACATTTGTAAGGTTATATTATTCTTTTGATGTTTTGTTCCCCAAAAGGTTATTCTGATATTTCAACCATACCGTGAAATTGATACCAACCCATCCTGTTATCTTCAATTTGCAGCTGTTGTTTTTATCATGATTATTATGAGTTCTCATATGGGGACTTTTTATCACAGAGCGTTGAAATATTTCATTTCTCTTCTCATAAATGGTAAGAACAAAGCTACTTCAATCAAGGACCTGCTCCTTCTGGTACTATCAGAAGGAAAAAGCAGGATTTCTACCTAGGACTTGTTTACTTTGTGCCAGAGCTGTTCTCAAGCTTGATTTCTTCTGTAGGTACAAGTAGTGTTAATGAGGTGTTAATGTGTATGTAGGCGATGCAGTCATAGATTTGCCTTTGATCAGTCGGTGTTATTTCCTTTTTTTTTTCTTCACTTTTTTTTTTAACCTCAAAAAGCTGTTTGCACCTTGAAAGCCTGTTGACTTAACAGAAATTTCTTCAGGAGCTGAAAGAACTTCTGAAAACAATGCGCAGTAAAACTCCCACTGACTGCAGTGGGGTCAGTATTGTTCTTTTGATTACAATTGTTTGAAGAGTAAAAATATATTCCCAAGGGTTTGCCTACATGCAGTTTTTGTACTGCTTTAAATATAGGCTTGAAACTAGTATATATTGAAAGCAGTATATAGACCCTAGTACAATGCAGTTATTTGTAGCATTGTACATAGCAATAATGTTATTATCAGGATGTTTATGCCAATCTTGCCTGATCACACAAATGTGGAGGAGCTCATAGTGCCCCTCTATCTGTGTCAATGCCATAACTTCAATTTTTTTTTTGAAAGATGCACACTTAAGGAGCTAACATGACACAACAACTGGGTCTCCTAGGCTTGAGTTTCTTACCTTATAATTATTAACACATATGAGAACATGAAAGCAAGGCATTTAAAGTGGGAAAGCTCCAGAAAGTAGAAGAACGATGCTTTCATCTTATTGATATGGGCTTCCTTATCCTATTGCTGTTGTTATCGCTCTTACTCACTCTTGCTGACATAAAGCAGCATTGCCTCGTGTTTATCTGAGTCTCATGCGAAAACAAAGAATCAGGGGGATGGTGTATGTGTGTGGGACCTTCATAAACTGAACACACACGAAGTGGAGTTGAAAATGGAGTTGCTCATCTCTCTTTCTGTGGACTCCTCAGGCATCTTCTTAAGACTCTGGTGCCTGGAACAATCATGTTTTCGAGTGGATGATTGCATGGGTTTCTGCATGTGCTGCTTTTAGGGTATCCCATTTGCTACAATCATGCCTTACAAGCTGCCAAGAATGAGCTCCACCACCCAGGCATTGCAGAACCAAGCCAGAAGACAGGTCTTGCCCTTTGCACTGCAGCCCATGCCATGCAACTGTCCAGGCCAAGCAAGGCAGCAGGGAGGCATGAAGTGCACAGTGGGTGGCAACAGTGCAGTCACAGCAGCCACCATGCTGGCTCTGAGGCTTGGGCAGAGCTGGACGTGGGAGGTTTCCTGAGGAGAATCAAAGATGAAATGGAAAAGGAGAGAAAATGAAGTGAGAAAGAGAAGCTGGGAAAGACGGATGCTCAAAAGAAAACTGTGTAAGAGGCTTGAGGAAGCAGCCCACCAGCACAAATTGACAACCTAGTCAAAACTATAAAAAGCTCCAGAAGCAGCTGGAGGCTCCCAGTGCTGATGGCTCTGTAGCTTTCCCTCCTGGCTGAGGTCTTGTTCTTATTGCAGTTTTCCCTCACAGGACACATGGCAGGAAGATAAATCAGGCTTGAATCACAGAGAAGAGTTCTAAATCAGCCAACCTGGGCTCCTGTTCCAAATCCTGCTTTAGATGATGCCTGTCTCTCCCTTGTAACTATAGAAAGCCCTGGATAGATTATCCTTGCCAGACTTAAGTCAATCTTTGGAAGTACTCCCCTTCCTCCTCTCCTGTAATTCACCCAAGAGTGAGATGGGAGAGAAGGAAGGGTGGCTCATTGCAGAAAGTTACGTCCAAGAATTGTGGAGATGTAGAACAACTGAGAGACTGGGTCCCAGTCAATTCAGCCTCCTGGGTCCAGAGGGTCCTGCCTTATCTGCCTCTGATGACTCCAATTCTGCCCATTTCTTTTTGTTTGGAAGAAGCAAACTCCTAAAATAGGAGAGGGAAGGTTTAAACATGCTAGCAAAGAGGCATAGTAAACTATGCACCTCTGTGTATAATGCTTATTTGCAAGCCTGAGTGTAGTGTCCAGGTTTGCTAACTGAGCCTGAGCAAAGGCAGGTGTAAAATGGGTGGCCTTGGAAGCATTTGCTGTTTGCAGTGAGCATCTCCAGCAACAGCTGCTATAAATTTCCTCATCTTCTATTTCTTCTTCCTCTGCCCCGAGTATTACGTTTTGTTGTTCCAGTTGGGATTTAACGTGCTTCCCAGTTTTCTCTGTTTTTCTTTTTGAGTGTGTTTTGAGTTTTTAATATTGAAGTTGCTGTTGACAAAAGGTGCCAGCCTTTTTAACAGCTGCCTGGAGATAAGTGCTCAGTGGATGCAGACAGTATGCTCAGCATGAGTAGTAGTGTCGGAGGCCAGTTGAGAGATTGTTTGGGCAGGCAGCACTGTGTCTCCTTGTCCTTCACGTTCATTTGCCCCTTCAGCTGGGCTGCTGAAAGTGTGTCACGGATGATGCCGATTTTTGAAATGAGGACTTTGTGCCTTGGATGTGAAAGCATGCTGTACATTTTCACACCTGAAAGCTTTTCCAGGAGAGATCTGTGATGTTTCCTCTCATGCGCATACTTCGAACTTTCTTTGCCTGGCTTCAGACTTTTTTTTAACACATATAGTGATTGCTTCCAATGTGTGCTTGTAGAAACTGGAGACATTTGCATTCCTAGTTTAGAAGAAGATGGAGACTTGACAGATATTTGATTTGAGTTGGCTTGTTATTTGTAGTTCAGGTTTATTGCAACCACAGTGCCTACCACTGTATCTCTATTGGTTGCAGACAGACATCCTGAGGAATAATTCTGTCTTCCCTTTCATTTAAAAAGGAAAAAAAGGCATGTCTCCAGCCCTGCTACTTGTGAAGACAGACACAGATATGTAATGCAGACTGTTTGGTGAGATTGAAAGTGTGTCACTGTGAGCTCTAAAAAGTCATCATCTATTCATCCTGTCCTCTCTGTCCTTCTCTGAGGTGCCCTTGGCAACCCACAGCACTGGTGTGCACAGTTGTGCTGGGAAGGCTGTGAAAAATAAGTGCTTGCCATTGATGGGTTAAACTAGTGACGAAGTGCTGTAGTGAAACCATGAAGGATAACCAATCTGAATTCAAAGCTTTGCTGATTCTAAAGCAAAATTGTGTCTGATATCCCCCACTTTCACCTCCTTATTTGTGTCCAGCCAGGAAAATTCCACCTGAACACTGGGTTTTGAGATAGTTGCCTTGAGACTTATCCAGAGAGGAAATGGCTGGGATGGTTGCTTTTCATTTGCATCTCTACAGCACCAGAGTTCCTGAGGTGAAGGGCTCTGGAGTGGAGGATTGCGCTGAGGGACCCTTCCTGGAGTGGCAAAATTGCAGCAAAACCACAAAGACAAAAGCACAGGAAGAAAGAGGGTGCCCCAGCAGCACTGACCTCCCCAGAGAGGGAAGAGTGACCTCCTGAGTAGTGGCAGCTGTGACTCACCATGGGTAGGGACAAGAGTGATGGCGGTCAATCCCCCTCATGTACAAAAGCAGCCACCAGGGAGCGTGATCAACCAAGAATGTGGCAAACAGGGCATGGTTACATTAGTAGGGTGTGGTGTGGTGTGTGAAGGTTGGGAGCAGCCTTGGCTGTAGCAACCATGAGATGGTGGGGTTCAGGATTGTGTGCAGTAGTCAAAGAGCAGCAAGCACAATCACAACCTTGGACTTCAGAAGGGCTAATTTTGGCTGCTTCAAGGAACTGCTTGGAGAAATCACATGGGATAGGGCCATAGAACATAGGGGTGCTCAAGAGAGTTGGTTAATATTCAAGTGCCATTTCCTCCAAGCTCAAGATCAGAGCATCCTAATGAGTCGGAAATCAAGTAAGAGAGTCAGGAGACTTGCAAGGCTGAGCAGGAAGCTACTGATTAAACCCAAGTGGAATAAGGAAGTTTATAGAACATGAAAGAAGAGGCTGACCACTAGGGAGAAATAAGGATAACAAGAAAGGCTTCTTTAAGTACATTGGAGGCAAAAGGAAAGGTAGAGAAAATGTGGGCCTGCTACTGAATTCAGTGGGTGCCCTGGTGATGAAGGATACAGAAAAGGCAGAGTTACTAAATGCCTTCTCTGCCTCCGCTTCTAGTGCTAAAGCCAGCCCTCAGGAGTTCCAGACATTTGAGACCACAGAGGAAGTCAGGAAAAAGGAAGACTTCGGCTTGGTTGAAGAGGATTGAGTTAGAGAACAATCAACAGATCCATGGGCCACAATGATATGCACCCACGCACCCATGTACTAAGGAAACTGGTGGAGGTCATTACTAGGCCACTCTCCGTCATCTTTGAAAATTCCTGGAGAATGGGAGAGGTGCCTGAGGACTGGAGGAAAGCCAAAGTCCCTCCAGTCTTCAAAAAGTCTTCAAGTTCTCAGAATCAATGAGACTACAAATGAGACCTACAAATGTAGGTCTTTGCCCTATAGGTTGAGAAGAGAGTTGGTCTTTAGCTTTTATACCTCATTCATGTAGCTTCTAGAAGTGAAAATGAGGCTAGGAGAAATGGCAGACATCATGATTTAAGCCTGAAAAATCTGCTGTTTCCAGGGTAGAAATCTTTTCAAAGCAATGTGCGTACTATGTTTCATTTAGTGAATTTATCTGATGGCTTACAATCCTGTGAAGCCACTGCCTCACTTGCTCATTTAGTTTTCCTCTCTCCCTCCCTCTAAGCCCCAAAGCATAGACCTTTCTAAGCTAACTACCTTGTCTGTTAGAAGGAGACCTCTGCTAATTCCTGTCAAATGAGAGAAAATCAAAATCTTTGCAGAGTACCAGCAAAAGAGCAATGTTGCTGCCTGGAATTGCATCAGGAGCTCCTTGCTTATTAGGCCCTGTAACTGCTACAGCAAGGAAACAAGTAGTTGAGCCTGTTTAAAAGCCTACGGATTCTTTCTTGCATTAAGTTAATTAGTGAGAAATGAAACAAGCAGCTAATGCGTGGAAGAAAAGGATTAGATATCTCGTATCTTAGTAACTCAGTGGAATTGCATGGAAAAGGAATCCTACTTGTCACTGATAAAAAATAAGTGTTTCATCCTTGCTTCTATTTTGAGCAAAATTCACTGTGTGTTTTACCTGTTGAGGGACAGAGAACAATCAGCTGCTGAGGGAAATGTGATAACAACTAATTCAGAGAAACTTGTGTGACCAGTAAGTGCTTGGACACAGTCCTGTCTGAACTACTTACTTCTGGCTCAGAAGCAGCGTCTCCTAGTTTCCTTCTGCACTTACTCCAACGGGAGGATACAGGGAGTCTGACACTCACAAATGAACACACTCACTCCTCCCCAGCACTTAACAGGACCAGGAAAATGAGGCAAACAGATGGGAGCCAATGTATCATCCAAATGAAATCCCACCCTTCGTGAAAATGTGCCAGCTGAAGAGGAGACAGGATTCTAATTGGTGTCCTTTGCCATAGATAACAAATGTGACTTTTTTGGCTCAAAGGTAGCTAGTGAGTGCTTTGCTTTTTCCCTCCTTTGGGTGCTTGTAATCCTGGCCAGGTTGTCTGTGAAGCTTGGGATGTGCAGAAGTATGAGACTTTCCAGAGAGAGCTCCATATGCCCCTGGCAAACTTTTGTTTCCCCTAAATCCTGCGTTCCTGCTGTGTCTGTGGCTGGGGCTGAATTTTGCCCAGAAAGACTAGCAGTTACCTAACAGACTCTTAAACCATATTTTACATGGACAGGATGCATTCCCATCTGGAGTTGCGGTGGCAGGTTTTCCTTGCCTTGCTGACAGACTTCATGTTGTCATGATCAAAACTTGCTTTTAGCAGGTATTCAGATCCCTCTCCCCTTCATGAGTTTCAACTGTGGCATTTGAAATATTACTCAGCAAAATTCTCACCATCTGGGCCTCCAGCAGCCTCAACACCTGCACCACTGATGCTTTCTCGCCTGTCTCAACAGCGAGCCCATCTCTTCCCCTGCAGCTGTCCCTTTCAAATGTTCTTCCTTGGCCTGTAAGTAGCTTCTCCAACAGCAACCAGATTATGGATCTTGGCCAGCCCTTTTTTCCAGCCTATAAATGGGAGCTTTCTCCACTTGCAGTCAATATTCACTTTCCATCACTTGCCATGAAGCAAAGAACATTGCTGCGGCATTTGAGGAAGTACAGATTTACCTAGACACTTCCCCACCTGCTTACTGGTAACAAGCTATCAGTAATCTGCAAAACTTGCAAGCCTAAATCTTCAGCCTGAGTTTTGAAAGGGCAGCTTAGAGATGCCTCCTTCTGTTCTCAGTGACAGTGCAGGCTCACTGTGCCCATGCCAAGGGCTCTTACTCTCAGCTTCAGCATCACCTCTGCTTTGCTGTGTGTCTCCATCAGCAGTGAGCAACCTGTTGAATAACTGTCTTCCTCTGCTTTATCTTCTATGGGATCAGGAGCAAGGAAGGGTGGCTAGGTGGAGGTTTGCCTGCCAGCTCTGAAAGTGCAAAGCTGATCTCTTCTCATGGCTGATGGTGGGGCTGATGTCAACCCACAAGGTATATCTACACATTCATGCACTACTGCTAGTGTCAGCAGCCTGCTAGGACCTTCAGTCACTATGGTAGGTTCATGGTCTACCTAAGCTCCGAAGGGCTTCTTATCCAATCGTAAATAAAACTGGAGGTTGGCTAGCAGCCTTTACTTCCTGGGTTCCTGAGATCTGCACCTAAGGTTACAAGCAGCGCAAGCTAACAGACTAAAAGTGGGTAGGTGGATATGGGCAATCTGAAGTTTTATACATACGTATAATTCTATATGCAATACTTTAAATGTATACAAACATATATAGTTACTGAGGAGAACTGTGAGTGTATCACTCAGAAACCATCCAAATTATATCACCACAGTAGAAAGCTGGATCAGCTCTGCTGAAGCCAATGGAACAATGAATCAGATTAATGTCCCATTTTACTTAGGTAAAGAAGGATATTTACAAGGTTTCTTTTAAGTCTGTGAAGCATTGCTGTTTAAATATAAGTGATGCAAAATTTCATTTTCTAGCTGATAAGGGAGTTGCTAGAGAGTTTACTAGTGTAAGTGGTCTTTTCCAAATTAATTTTGTACTTTAACTACAGGAACTACTGTACTGCTAAAAACAGAGACACTAGAGAATGAACATTGAATTCTTCTTTCTAGGTTTTACAGTTAACTATCATACACTGAAAGGGTGGACAGACTACAAGAGTCCTAAATACTGCTAGTGATTCCATCTAGCTACTCAGTTTATGTAAAATCATTGACCTTGATCCGAGGATAGACCTCTTTAACACAATCAATACAGGTGCAATCAGATAAGAACATTCTACTGTTTTATTAAAGTGCATCTAATTCAAAACTCAATAACTCTCACAAATCCTTAATCAGAGAAGACATCCTGGGAGGTATTTAGGTGAGTGATCTTATAACTCTTGCTCTCTCCTTGTTAGGATGGCATTTTACAAATAGACATGTCTGCTTCCTCTTTACCCTTTGTGCCATAATTCTTTCACTGTATAGTTGCGTTGATTATCATGCATTTATCAAGTCTTTTTTTTCTTCATCTATTTAGAGAGAATGAGTGAAGTGACAGCTTCTGCTTAACCTGTCCCCCAGCATCACTGTGGCCAAGCATATAAATGCAAATGTGTCTCCCTTGCTGTCACACTGAGTCCTATGTTCTAGTTCATGGCTTAGGTGTGTTACACTATAGGAGATGCAGTGTTAATGCATGCTGTCTAACTCAGGGTGGCCTGGTATAATGAAACAAAACAGTCCATGTGCAGCATTATGTGATAGTTTAAGTAGAATGAAAGCCAAAGGCAATGAGTGTATTTTTAGAAATTATTTTAGATCAAAATGATACATACTGAATAAGAGAAAATATGCACATAGTAGAGAGCTCTGAGAACACTGCTTACAGTGAGGTAATTATTATTCTTTCCAGGTGATCCTCAGCATGTTTCTTGATAATGCAAAATAAATTGTAATTTGAGGCAGTTAAGCTAAAGGCTGGTTTTTTTTAGTCATTTAAGCTCATAGTCGGCAGACTGAGGGGATTAGTTCTTTACTGTGAGAATGGCTGCACATGCATACCTAGACCCCTGCACTACACAAAACAGCACTTAGCCACTCTATATAATAAAATAAGAAAAAATCAAATAGGTTTGTGACTATATACAGCACAGAGAGGTTCAAGTGGCTGCAGTGCTGCAACAGTCTCCTTAACATGTGTCAGTGACAAGAGAAGATGTCTAGATTGTGGCTTCTCACAGGCAGTAGTCTTCCAGTTGTGATTCTGCACCTTTTACTCACTTAGACTTGAATCTAGTTATTTGGAAGTTTCATAATTATAACATTATGGAAAATTATCATGCAGATACTTTGAGTCTTTCTCAACATTTTTACTTGCTCTGTTTCAATCAAGGTAATGGCCACAAAGGATATGTTCTATCATGTTCCAATTCCCATACACACAAAATCACTATCATCTGAAATAACTTCTCAGATGACGTGGAAAATGCAGAATTCTGGGTCCTCTATACTTCAAGTGGGCCTACACACTACACACAGTAATATCTCCACTGGTGGAAACAGGACCATGTCCTTCTTGTGAAGGATGGTGAACTGTGATCAGCTAAAGCAATCTGATGTCTCAATTCTGTACATCCTGAGCTCCATCTGGAATGCTGGACTGGGACCTGCTGTGTTTGGCAGCTAAGTTATTTTTTTCACTGTGAGCTCAAGCCTGTAGCAAGCACAATGAGTCAAGACCAATTTGTTCAGGTACAGTAGTGCTGCACTGTCCACCACACAGCACATGTCTGAATCTATCTAGTCTTTAGAGCATCTGATACAGTTTCAGGCACAGAATTAATTAAGGCTGTGAGCACAATCTATGTGCAGGAAACACAAGGTGGATCAGAGGAAAAGAAGTGTCTGAGATATTGTCCTGGTTTTGCTGGGATAAAATCATAGAATCAATTTTCTATTCAGAAAATCTGCATTTCTGAGAAGTCTACAGTACTTGATTTAGTGAAAACAAAGTTGATAAGACACTTTGTTTTAGTTTTTGGCCAACACTTGTATGCAGTGATCAAGGTCCTTAGCAGTTTTGAGTTGGACAGATGCAGAAGCTGGGGAGAACAAAAGCCAGCTGATCCAAGCTGGCCAAAGAAATTATTCCATACCATAAACATCACGTTCACTATAAAGTAAGGATATTGCTGGGGACAGCTCTCTTTCTTTCCTTGATGGACACCAGCCCCACAGCATTCTTTGGTGTTTTGTTTTGGTTTTATGGTTTGGGATTTGTTTTGTTTTGTTTCGTTTTTAAGTTACTGATTGGAATTGATTAAACTCAAATATCTCTTCAAAATACAATTTCAAAAGAAGATACGCTGGATAGTGGAAGGACTAAATGTAAAGGCATGCTAAGTACCTTGGCCTTTGTCACAAAAGGCATTGCTGATTCAAGTCATTACATAAACACAAGGACTTTCATTGCTTCTGCAGCAGTGGACTCTCTCAGTAGTTACTATATCTGGCCTTATCACTTGACTTCTACAAGGAAAAATAATGTCCTTTTTTATTTTGTAATCAGAAGTGATATCCTATCATCTCTGAAAAGTGTTTCTTATATATTTCTGCTTTGATAAATGCAGCCCCCGTCATCAGTGGAACAGAAATAAAATTAAAAATTATCTCTGCAGACCTCTGTGCGCTGGGCCTGCAGTTCAAAAGCAGCCTCGTTTTGGGGACCTAAGGAGGGGGTGGAGCTGGTGTGTGGATGTACATAACACTTTAATTTAAGAGTTAAAAATGAAGATAGTGTTTCTTAATGCTAACGGGAAAAAGAAGAAAGAAAGAGAGGGGAAAAACAATCTAGATGCTGCATTATGTCCACAATGATACGCAACAATTTCGTATTAATCGAATAAAGCCATGGGTTGTGAGTAAGTTTTGTGCTTTTGCCAGATGGGTTTGGTTCTGAAGGATTCCCACACCCAGTGGAAAACAAGGATACAAGAGATCTAATTAAAAACGGGAGTTTGAGATGCACAACAAGACTTTAAACTCTTCTTGTATTTAATGGAATTTGTTGTGGTGCTAAAATAGTATTCCCCCCTGTCATTCTAACATGAAAAACATTAGTGAATATTTGATTTTACTGTGGAACAAATTATGGTAATAATGAGTCTTAGAGAGAAAAAAAAGTGCTCAAACTGATATAGTCTCATTTAAAATGTGCATGTTAAAAATAGAGCAGATACACAAAATGTTTTCTGCTGCTTCATCAACAGACTTATTTTATGAGATGCATGCTCTTTCTGTGTGGTGTTTCACACTTAACATTGGCCTGCCTCAACCCAACTCCTATTGCAAACTCCATTATTCTCTGTATAATTTAGGCATTGAGAACGTATGAACAGGCAGGTTTCAACTCCTACTCAGCAATTCAAAACTTCAAGGTAAGATGTCAGTGGGCAGAAAACTCTCCCTCTCTTTGCAACTGATTCTCAGAATTAGACTTTACAGCATGAAGGACTGATCATGTCCAAACAACGTGAATAGCCAACCAAACATTTGTGCTGGATTTGTTAATTATTTTTTTTATTATTATTTGCATTTTATTACATATCGATGCTTCAACTCCAGGCAAGAAAGCAAGGAAGACACCACGGAGATGGATAGACCTAAAAGGACTTATTTTATTTATTATTTTTTTAATAATGGGGTTAGCAAAACACCTAATTGCTGAAGTGGGATCTGTCACAGGTGCCTTCTGCTATCTATTGTTTTTAATGTTGCACTGATTTTAGAAAAGCTGATAAGAAAGCAACTTCAGCTTGCTACTGAGGATGAAATGAAGAGTCACAAGCTTCTGAAATCAGGCTCTGGCAAGGAAACTCTCCATAACCTTGACCAAAGGTCCTTCAACTTCACTTTCATTTCTTCCTTGGTAAAATAAAAGTAACACTGGACTTGTAAGATCTATTAACAGGAACATTTCAGTGAAGATAGAAGGTACTTTGGTGCACACTGAGATCAATACAAAGACTTTCAGTTGTTCCAGTTGGTTGGGTCACATTGTCAGTGTGGGAAGGTGTAAAGTTTCCTTTTCCAAACAAGCCAGGTGGACTACCTGGGAGTTTCTCTGGGAAGGCAAACAGATTGTTGTCTTGTCACATCTTATAAGCAGCAGTGGCTTTGCAGATTTCATAGGGAGAGGCTGCAGGAGAAACGTGCTGGACTGTTATGCTCTACACACTATTCCTGCCCTGGCACTCTCTTTTTGGCAGATGTTGACCGCTTTTCAGAATGTCCCAGCTCTTTTATACTTCTCTAACTATGACTTGAAGGAGGTATGTGCAACAGGGGCAGAGAGAGAGTTACATTTTTGCCCTCATAAACTCCTCTTCATCGTAATTCCCACTAAGATGGCTTTTATCAGAGGTCACCTTCAGAAAATTCCAGGGTGAACCTGCCTCAGCCTTTGCATTTTTCTGTGTGCATCTTCAGCATTACTACTATTTGTCTTTTGCTGGTTATGAAGGAAGATTACCTGAAGGTCGTAGCTCAAAAAAAGGAATCACTGAGTTTTTCATCAGTAGAAGAAGATGATTTTGTTTTTCTCTTTAAAAATCAGAAATATGTGTGTGTCTTCTATGGCTTGGGTCACATTGTTAAACAGAAATGTAGGTATTACAGCAGGGATACAATTTTCCTGCAGATGTTATTAAGGTGAATTTTACTCTATTTTGGGAGCCAGTGATTGTTCTCAATATCAGTGAGTTAATGACAAATGAATGTGAATGATGAATGTCAAATGATGGATCTTTTTGCTACAGCTGGGTTGGCTTAGTTTTATAAAAGCATCTGAAAAATAAAAATCAAGCAGGGTATAAGTGTGCATTCCTTTCCTAGGGATGCCTCATATAAGCTTTTTGTACTCTATTGACTGATTAAATGAAAAAAGGTTGGGCCAGAGAGGATCTGAAATGGATTTTTGTCACTGAGCAAGCCTATTAAAATTGCTCTCTTTCACACAGCCAAGTAGTGCGATGTTGAAACATTTTGTTTGGGAGCGTGGGTCACT
The DNA here is from genome assembly GCF_000695765.1 of Mesitornis unicolor. Lineage (NCBI taxonomy): Eukaryota > Metazoa > Chordata > Aves > Mesitornithiformes > Mesitornithidae > Mesitornis > Mesitornis unicolor. The sequence continues at coordinate 109,093 of NW_010208055.1, forward strand.
GTGGGGCAGGCTTGCACACAAATATAGCATTCAAATGTGGGCTAAAGAAAACAATAAATGTGAACTGTCAGGAGATCTTATGACGAATTTGCGCAAGATCTTACCCTTAAATAGGATGGAGAAAGGAAATACCTCACAATCAAAGGCTCCACTATTTTCATGGTTAGCTGCTGTCACAGCCAAAAATGTAGGACACATTTAATATAATCTCACTGTATAATGTAATCAGACTGTCTGAGGGATATCTTATGCTACTCTGATAGTCAACAATCAAGTGTGGTCAAGGACAGTCAAATTGTTTTATTGCACGTAACTTGGCAAAGGCTAAGGAAAAACGTGTATGAATTTAATGGCTCAAGGCTTTTATTACTCACCCAATAGGCGACTTTAAAAATGTACTTCCTTGCCTTCATGTCTAATGCAAAGTGAAATGGATGGCTTTAAAAGTCATTAGTTGGAGAGAGGGAGAGAAAGAACAGCATCCCTCTGATGTCAGCCTGCAAATTGGTCTAAAGAGGACTTGAAGGCCAGCAGAGAAAATCCTAGTAGACTAGGGAGAGCTGTAAAGGATGACACTACAGGACACATGTCAATCCATGTACAGCAGCCCTGAGATTAGAGGACAGGCTCATGGAGGGCTTAGTAACCACACAACTGGAGAACAACTCCTGCCCTGCAAGATTGCGCGCTGTTTAATGGGGCCTCAAGATTAAACCTGATCAGAAAACCATGCTGGAGAGGTAGACATCCTGACTACCTCATTTAATTTTCCTTTAAAGGAGAGAAGTCCACAGGAATGACTCAGGAAAACAAGGGATTTGCTTGGAAAAAGTCCTCATAGGAATCTGGACAAATGTTTGATGTGGGAGATAAATAACAGGTTTGGGGAAATGCATTCCCATTCTATTGAATGGAAGGGTTTTTTTCCCAAAATCATCATCATATTATCAAAAACGATAAAAGAAGCAAGCCAGAATTAATTTTTCCCTTCAGTTACAAAGGTCAGGATTCAATGTTAGTAAAATGAAACTTTAACCAGTGATTTAATCTTTATTGCAATTCTGCTAGCACAATAGAAATAATGTTGAAAGTAGATAGAATGTAGAAATAATTATATATTGACCAATATCCTACATTTTCAAAACATTTATGTATGTTCTACTTAATGTACACAAGTAGCCATACTGGAAATAGCTAGGATAATTCTTTTGACAATCCACAGCAATGTTTACAGGTTAGAGTTTATTTTGTTGATTTGAGATGGTAAGGAGCATGAATGGCTGTAGTATATCCATTCGAAGTATGATTTAAACAGGAGATCATAGCCAGTATGGTATAACTCATGCATTAGTGCAACACAGTCTCTGTCAACTGTGAACAACCAAAACCTGACTTTAGTTTCTATTGCAAAAAGCCATAGAGCTGATGCCCAGCCTCTGACAAGATTTGCCATTGACAGAGTTGGTTGCAAAGGCAGACCTCGACCAGCTGGAACATGACCTGCAGAAACAACCTGGCTTTTCCAAAGACAGTTTGGTCTAACACTAACTCCAGCCCCATGCATCTTGTAAAACTTGACAAGATCATGTTGAAGAACAGAAAGGCTTTAATGCAGAATTTTGTGGAAGTGACCACTGACTTCAGAATTTACACAGATGTGTGAGGTAGATTGGCTGACTTTTGTCAGGAAATTTGCCCTGGAGGCATGCTGGAGATGTTTCTTTGGCTGGGAGCAGACAGGAACATTGAAGAGTGATTTGTACTCCAATTAATTTATTTTTTTTCTGGATTATCTCTGACTTTTATCATGAGCTTGACATCTTTCATATGGTCTTCATGAATTTACACTGCACAGTTAAATTTCTTTGAGGAGTTTAAGTTTAAAGCAGGATCAAAATATTTTAAAGGACTTCATAATGACACATTAGAAGCATAGGAAATCCCTTGATAGCCTAAATGGATGGAAACATTCTAGAGTACAAATGAGTTAGAGATTTATTCATGGCACCTTGTACAGCGTTGGGGAATTCTCTGTGCTGGAAATGGCTCCGAAGCACAAGAATTCTGCTGGACAGGAGAAATGTTCTCTCTTAGCCTCTCCTCACTCCCTAGAATGAGTGTTTAAGGGAGGGAATCTTTCCTGATTCACTATCCTCCCTGTTGCAACCTTGTTATTGTCAAAGAAGTTGGAGAAGGTGAAGGACATCCTTCTGTGTACTGCAACCTTTTGAAAATGTATCACGTGTCATAAAAAGAACCCAGAACACGGGAAGGAGATGGCTTCACATGAAAAGATTTTAGACTAAAAATAACTAAATGCAGTTGACCATATAAAGAGGGTTTAGGATTCCTCTTCTGCTGGAAGAAGTGACCGAAATATCCCATTGTAGTTAGCGCTAGGAAAGCTTGCTATAGTCTCTAGTTGAAACAAAGAGATTTCTCTTTCCTGCTCCCTCCCTCTCACACTTTTCCTGTACTTTGATGTAGGCTCTCCACACAGGTTGTAGTCCTTCAGGAAATATTTGCTCCACCTTGGACCTCGGTGTTTCCTCTGCTGTTTCTCATTCCTTTTTGTTCCTTCCCCCTCTCTCCCTGATGCTTTCTCTGTCTCTCTTTGTGACACCTTATCACAGAGGTACCACCTGACGGGATCATCTGTGTCCTGCAGTGGGTCTTTTGGAGCCAGCTGGAGTCTGCTGTGTCTGGGTTAGAGCAGCTCCTGGTCTCTTCTCCCAGAACCCACACCTGTAGCCCTGCCACTGCCAACAACTTGCTGTGGACACCCAATACAACTCTGCTATTAGTGAAGTGAGGTACATGTCTGGCTGTGCTTTTGTCAGCAAGCTTTGGAAAAATTGACATTTTTGCTCACTGCACTGTGACTATTGAAGCCTTCTTGATGATAAATTGGAGAGCTTTATTTTTGGTAGTATTAACTATATATTTTTTTATTGTCCTGTTTAATTCAAAGCATGTAATGACTCATCCAGTCTGCACCCTGGATCCAACTGTGTTCCAGAAAAGTTTTTGTTTGTCCTGGAGTTGTGGGGATTTGGGCAGAGGGCACATAGCTGCACTTCTTGGCACTTCTATCTGAAACCATTCCCTGCTTTTCCTACTAAGAAATAAATTACAGAGCTCATTCTTGAAAACAGTGTTACACGAGCACCCTTGGATGATTGTTATGGCTTCTTCATGAATACCAGCTTCTGAGCATTGACTGTGTATCCAGACTGTGCTGGTTCCCTCCTAACAGTGGGAGAACAAGCAGCAGACAGCTGGTGAAAGAGTTGCTCTGAGGCGAGCATAGGAGCTCCTGTCTCAGCACTTTCTTTGTGAAGATTAAAGGTGCAAGTGTGTCAATCATCTTCTCTCTAAAGGTCTGGAAAGGCTGTCAGAGTTCAGTATTTTTAGCTTTTTTGCAGATTATCTCTTTTATTTTTAGAGGTAACAATAGTTCTTAGGTTAAGAGGGAGACAAAAGCCTCATTAGTTTTGGAATTTCAAATGAACTCAATAAGGCATTGAGGAGATTTTTTTCCATAGAAACCTGAAAAGTTGCTTAAAGGATGTTGTGGAAAACAAGGGAAAGCCTCCTGCTTAAGAATCTCTGTGCTAATGATTTACAAATATAAGCTGCCTTGTCCTGCCACTAAGCACCTTGGGAGTGTGCTGGCTCTACCCCAACCAATGGTTGGGCAGTAGCCCCTCTCAGCTGGGGAGAGAAGTGGTTTCAGAGACCACAGCATTTCAGAGACGGAGGATTAGAAGAGCCAAATGTTGAACCTTCTGCTCATGGAGATGTCAAATTAAAGGGCCACTACTGCAAGGCCTTACTCTGCCTGAGGAGATCACCCCTTACCAGGGACTTGTGTGACATGGATGGAGACCTTACGGGGAGACACAAGTCCTCTGCTGCTTTTGGTCTGCAGGAGTGTCACTGCAGAAAACAGAGTGGTCTCAAGCAGTCTCACATGTCCCACTCTCAAACCAAAAAATGTAACTACATTTCTAGTTTGACAAAAATTATAACTCAGTATAAAGATGTAGGAACCTTTGTCGTAGTTTTCTTCCTTTTTCTCCCTTGCTAAAGGGATGTAATCTCCTAGCTCTCCTCTAACGCTCCTTCAGCTCTGTCCTTCAGTTCCTTCTCCGGTTATCTCAGCTTGATTTTTGTGGGGTTTGGGTGCATTTTTTTGCCGTATGTTTCTTAGAGTTTTGGTGTTGTTCTTGTTTTCCTCCAGGATATGATAAATCCAGGAACTTTCTAGCAGACTCTCCATATCAAGAAACTGGATCTTCACCAAGTTTAGGAATTGGGAATCATTTTTTCTTTGAGGCAAAAACCTGTATGTTGGGGCTATACTTTAAAGGAAGCTCATTATTGATGCTTGATACTCATCCAGAAGACACTGAGTGTGCTGGCAAACCAAGTGGCTGCTCCAAGCGAGAGTACTTGGGACAGAGAAGAACTGGCACCTTGGAGTCCATTCAGAAGTATTGTATTCCCATGTGGCATTTTACCCTATTTCATCCCCCCTCTTCTTTCAGAGAAATGATTTTTGCAGAAGCTCCATCTGGTAGCTTTCCATCATTGAGTTACTGCTGAAATTTTCCTCTTTTGCACTTTCTGTAAATGTGCAAAAGAGAAAGAAAGGAAGGATGAAAAACTAAATTGGAATTATACTCAACACATTTGAAACTCTAATCTATAAAAATGAGTACATATAATTTTGCAATTATAAATATGTGAAATAAACACATTAGTTAAGAAGTTAAGCTTTCAAAAGTGATAATTACTAACCAAATGCATTTTACAGTGTTTTAATGAGCACTTTTCATATCATATTAATAACCATTAGTTATATTCATACTAGTAATGCTAATAATGTGTTTCATACTAGTAATGCTAATAATGTGCAAAGCCATTAGTTAGCTACAAAGTCAATAATGGATGATACTGATTTCAAGCCTCCACTGAACTAAAAAAATACATATTTTTTTTGGTAGAGTGGGAAAATTACCTTGGATTTTCATCTGGGTATTGTGAATGAAGATGTTCAGTCAGGTTACACAGACAATTAGGGTTAGTTATTGAGGCCTACGAACCAAAGCTGGCATACTGCTCCACCTCTGTCTCCTAGAGAGCGGAGGCTGGCTACAAGGCCAATTACCCTGTCTCCTGAGGAGGGTTCTGAACATTTCTGTGCATGAAGTCTACCTCAGCTGCCTTTCTAGACTTCTTAATTAATAATTTTTCATTAAGAAGCTTCAGCAACACTTCTTAGCCAAGATGATTGTAAAGATAACTCTGGAATATTTATTTTGATATGTTATCTGGATGGGTATTCATACAGGTTATCCTGTTATTTCTCCTCTGAAAACATTCACTGTCATTTAGCCAAATATGTCTATAAGATGTAATAATTGTTTAGGTGGTGAATGGTTATGTGGACAAATTCTAGTTGAAGTTGTACTACATTTGCAGCCACGTTTTACTGCTTGCTTCAGGAAAACATTTATAAGCCTATTTGCAAGTAAAATATTTTATTATACTAATATGAGGAACATTTTATGCTACTAGTAAAATGCATGCATTGTTTTAGAGACTGTTTCTGGATTGTAAAACTAACCATATATCTTGTAAATCAATAGAGAGAAGAAGCCTCAGTGGTTGTCTCAGATATTAAGCATACAGATTTTACTAATAGTGTGTTCCTGTTTAATTTTTAATTTATTTAACCACTACATCTATTCTAAATTAAGACCTACAAAATGCAAATATAGAAAACTTCTTTAATTCAGAATACACACATTTGACTTCCTGCTTAGTATCTTTCATCTGCTTTATCTTTGGCAGGGTGTTAACTTTTGGGAATAAACTGCTTTTGTCTCTAAAAGTGAACTGTTAGTCCACATGTTCATGAAATGGCTCAAGCTCATTGTTGTGCTGATTACCTATAATTAGATGAAAGAATGATGCATCCAGAAGAAACTGTTCAATGAATCTAATCTGTTCAATGTATCTAATCTGCCGCTGGTACTACCTCTTTAATCTCTTTACTAGATTTGATTTTTCCCTAACAAACAAACATATACCTATTGAGCAGGTGAGATTATTCTTTCAATGAAAGAATCAGATGGGATTAGCAGAGTGAATGTGGATTAAAATCTCTCAGCTCATTGTAAGCACCAGCAAAAGTGCGCCTGGGGCAGAACTGTGTCTTCTTATTCCTACAGCAGGGGATAGCCACAGCCAACAAGAAAATGGAGTGGAATGTAACAACACATGCTGCACCATTTTCCTGTGATCCTGGTGCTCCTGCTCTTTGTTCCTCTTCAGACCATGATGTGAGGTCTGACTGATGGTGGGACTTTCTCTGAGAGGGGTGATTTGGGGTCCTTAAGGAAGATAAAACCATTATGCAGCACAATTAGGGAGTCGAAGCCCACTGCAGCTCTGTGGAGGCTCAAGGCATGATTCCTTGCCGAAGTGAACTAAATCAGAAGTAACTTCATTAGAGCAGGCAGATTAAAACCTGTGTGAAAGAGATCAGAAGTGGACCCAATGAGGGAAAACACAAAGCACTTTAGATAATTGTGTGGAAGCATGGAGCAGAAAAAAGTAATAACCTGCCCGACAGAAATAACCAGGAAAACTAGGTGAAAGCCAGGAATGTAAACATCCTGTCTTAAAAAAACCCCAAAACCACAAAAAACAAACCAGATAATCTCTTGACATTTATGAAAGACTCAATATCTTAATAAAATTAAATACTAAAGAAAACCTAACATATCTGAAAGGTTTTTGTGGGGATTCACCAGGGAAGGAAGAGGACTCATAAAAGCGATCTTTCCCATGGGGCTGGGAAGGAAGAGACTACAGGCTTGGGAAGCCAAACTGGAGGAATCAGATAGAAGGACAATACTAACCTTTTATTTCATCCTGGAATGTCAGTGACCTGAACTCAGAAGGAAGAATTTATTCCTAAAAAATGCTCCTAGAGAAGGCTAGCATGGGTATTAATCCCCTGCAAATCAAGGGAATACTTTGGAACCAGAAGGCAAGTCTCCTGGGGTTTGGATTCTAGAAACAAATTGTTATTTGGAAAAAAATGTCCCTTGAGCTGGGCTTAATCCATGGTACTGCCACTCGGGGAGTGACTGTAATCTGTTTAGACCCATATCTTGTGTTTACAAGTACCGGAACCAAATGCTGACAGTACTCAGAAGTGCATAATTAAATTCTTACTCCCCATTGCAGTAATTGGCAAAACTTCCACTGACTTCAATATTGTTGGATTAAGCTTTCACTGAATGTCATGAGAATTTGTAAAATCAAAAAGTCAAAAGTAAAATCAATCCAAATTTTGCAAATGGACCCTTTTCTTTATTGTGGATCTAATCAAAACCATAAACTAAAAAAACCCCAACCCTTTACTGTGAATGAAATAAGGATTTGTATTGTGTGTCCTGAATGCTTTTCCAGAAGGTATTCAAAACTGAGTCACTCGGGTGACCACAGCAATAATAAAAGTTGTGTAAATACCATGTAGCAAAAAATATTCCATGGTTAGTCTGCTCTCTTTGGCACAATCCTTCTGGCAGAAACTTAGATGTTTATTTTGTTGTAGCTCAAGAGCTCCTGGTAAGTAATTCCTGCTCTGCAGATGGTATATGAAGTAGATGATTCTTTAAGTCCAATTTCAAGCTGTAGTGCTGTGGTTTATCACAAAATGTTTTGCTGTAGTCTGATGGTAGGAACTCTGAGAAGCCAGTTTTCAATGTTAATTTTCAAATAAATTCAGTTGGTTTGTGGGTATATCCCTCATCATTAATTTACAATTTAAAACCAATAAGAAACAGGACTGCCTGACTGTAGAGAAAGTTCTTCCTTTCCAAGACCCATCTATACCACATGGGCCAAGGCTGCAGAAGTTTGTGAAACTGGTTACACTGCAAAGATTTTTTTCTGGAGGGGAATAAAATAAGTATAAATTCATTTTACTCTTAAAAACATCTCAAAACAAATTCACTACCACAGACTACCCTTATGTAGAAATAGCAAACATATTCAGACCATTAATAAACCACAGCTAGAGATGTATGGAATGGAAGGTGACCTGAGTTTCCCTCAGTGGCTTAGGGTATTATTCTAGCACTTGCTGGATAGATATTTGTCAATAACTGCTATTCTCAAACTTCAGTGGCTTTGTCATAGCAGTGACCTCTTGTCCTTACTGCAGCTCTCTTAGGATCAGGAGGAAAACACCTATTTCCTTCTAGGAAAGATGAAGGGTCCGTTTCTTCAGAGATGCAACAGCTAGAAGAGAGTTCACCAAATTAACCGAAGTTGCTCCTGCTTTGATGTTGTTACTGCCCTGTGAAAGGACTAGGCTTTCCACTCTTACCAGTTGAAATATATCAGTAACACTCCATCCTTCAGTCCTGTCTTTGAGTTGTCAACATTTTTCTTTGGCTTTAGTAGTGACATAATGGACTAAGTTAGGCTCAGGCAGATACTGCATTTCTACAGGGGCACCAGAATAGGACTGCAACTGCTGTGATCAGTCACCAGCATGCCAGACCTGGACTGCCCTTCTCTGGCTACACGCTTTCTCTCCTGTCCCCCGCTGCCCCAGTTCCCAGCTCCCCTTCCCTTGGAGTTGTCTGCTTCTGCCTCGGCTATGCTTTAGTTTTCTTTTGCCTTCTGCCCCTACTTGCCATGATCCAAAGGCTCCTGGTACACAACTACAGTATGTGATCAAGGCCTTAGTGAATACAATTATGCGATTCTGACTCTTCTTATAAAGCAGTACTAGCTTGTTTCTCAGTGATTTATGATTACATCTGAAGATTTGAAAACATGTATGCAGCCAAAACATTTCTACTTTGTCCATTTTGCTTTCTGAGACGTTTTATCCCTGTTTGTATTCGTATTACATTTCTATGGTTTTCTGGCACAAGTGTGGGAATTTTACCTATCAGATTGCACTGAAGAGAAAAACCTATCTTTTCAAATATTTATGGGAATAAAATAATAATGATATTATCCACACTCTTGATTACCAGGATTATCTCATGGTATATATACAGATCCTCCAGATAGGCAGATTATGTGATCAGAAGGTTCTTAGTGGGCCCCAGGCTCAGAGCACACATTAAAGCGGATCAAGCCTGCTTTAATTCATTTTGCTGCTTTACTAATGCTCCTGCTCTTTCTCAGGAGAATTTCTGAAATATGTTACTGATTTGGGGCACAGTGCAGTGCCCAGTGAGGTGGTTGGAATGCCATTGATTTTGATGGACAATAAATTGGAGCTGGCTTGAAGCAACAATGTTTAAAGAAACACATATTTCACTCTTCTGGATCTAGAGGCATCTTGGTCTCTAACATACATTGGCAGACTTTGAGTATCTCACTCTTACTTTATAAACATTGTTAACAAATGCCTCTAGAATCTAGTGAGCATGTCTTCTTCTATCTATACAGAAATCTGAGGTGTTTAAGGGAGCAGAGAAGAGAGCTAGCTGTGTCCCTTAGAGCATAGAAAGGAAGTGAAATTACTGTTTTGGCTACCTGACTGAACAGGTTTCAGGCAGGCAATGGGACTTCTTATAAAGTGGGTTTCCAAGAAGCTGACATATTTTCATGGCTCAGCTAGCATATAGCAGTTTGAACACTAAATAGAGAAAACCACTCTCCAAATATGCTTTGGCCATCAGCATTTTTTTAAGAGGCATGATTGCTTTTTGACTAGGATTTGTGCTCTGAATCACTTGCACATTTTGAGAAACTTACTATACAGAGTTTGAAAACACAGTAATGCAGAGATGAAAGACTCCTTCAAAATTAATGATGGAGACAGAACTGAGGTGTCAGCCATGCTGAAATGCCACTATCTTAAGATTTTCTTTTACACTTACTCTGTTTCTGAATGTGCCTGTGGCTCCTGCTCTTTGTCATGTGTGTTGGCAAATAACAGAGCTAGAAGATGACAAGAAACATGGAATTCAGCAGTGGAGAGTGTTAAGGGATATGGATGAGTTTTTGACACTGAGTCTGAGCAAAGTAAAGGCAAGAGAGAAATGGAAAGGTCTTTTTAGTTAAAAATATCAAAGAATATGAAAATTGTGGATGATAAAAGAGATGTAGAAGAGATTAGATGAATAAATAATGTGACTCAGAAAAGTAATGGAGTAGATGCAACAGTTGAGGAAAGGAAGTCCTGTGGATGGGGGGAAAATTGCTAAACATCATAAACAGAGGAAGAAGACTTGAATTTAAAATTCAAGGATAGTAAATCATTGGAAAGGGTTCTAGAAAGTCATGGCACCCAAGGAGAAATGACAGTAGGGTGAGTTCAGTAACAGTATTTTGAAAAGATTAAGCTCCAGTTATTTCATTGGGTAATATTCCTTGACTCTCTCCTTCTCTTGTTTCACAGGGAGGAGGGTAACCTGTCATTTATTTATATTTAAAATGCAACTGTCCCACATGTGAGATGAAAATGAGAGCTTGTCATGTGTGGTTCCAAAGTCTACCACAGGTATAGGGTCCTATGAGAAATTCTTTACTTGTCAGGCCTCTAATATTATACTCTGACAACATTGTGCCACAGCGGTCTAACCTTCCCTGTGACCCAGCAACCAGCCTGGTTGTGGTGCCAAGCTGCCCAGTTTAATTTGGTCTTCCCTGAACAGTGCCTTTAGGCATAGTAACAGTGCTATGAAGCAGAAACGCACTTGTGTGACTACAGCTGCAAAGAAAAAACACAGCCTTCCAAAAGAGCTTTTGTATGTCCTTTTGGTGGTCTGCTTAGTGTCCTGGTCCAAATAAAAGGAAGGTACCTGCCAAAAATATTATCTTGGAGGCAGACAGTGGTGTGCACTCCTAAGGACAAAGCTAAGAAGCAAAAGATAGTACTGTCAAGCAAGAACCTTCTTTTTGTTTTTATTTTAAGGAAGTCTGTTTTGGTTAAGCTTGGGCTGGATGGCTTTCAAATGCAAATCCTCCAGGCTACTTAAGGTGAACTTGATATCGTCTTTGAGTCAGTCTAGTCTCTTAAAATGCAGCAGGACCAAAAAAGGACTTGTGATTAAGGAGACTGCACATCCTTGGTGTCCTGGAAGTGTGCCAGGGAATGAGATGATATTTCAGTCCTTTGCATTCCTAAGAATGTCCTTTTGTCCCATGAAAGGCTGACATCTTCCTGTGACATAATGAAATGATGAGCCAGGGAGGGAGGTGTCTATCTAATGAATCAGTCTAGCAACTAGCAAGCTGCTGGTTGGCTGATTAACTGTTGCTTTTCTGGGCTCTGAAATGAAGGGGTGTCAGGCTCTGAGGCGAATTCCCATCCTCTGGCTGCCCCCTGTTGGCTGATCCACCAAGTCTACAACGGACCTGGAGTCCCCACATCTTAGAGTACGTGCGAGGGCTTGACACAAACAAAAAGGGTCTTAAAGGAAAGTCGTCACTAAATGACAAAATTACCTTTTTCCCTTTCCCTTAATATGACTCAATGTCCATTTTTTTTTCTCTTGCCAAACTCTGTATGATTTAAGTTTAAAAGGTGATGCCCACATAGTTAAACTTTTGGGATGTTATGCTGGAAGCTGGCAGCTGCTTTTGGTTTTGGTTAGATTTACTTTCACTTCTGGTTAGATTTACTTTCATTTCTGATTCATATTTTCTTTCTGTGTGTTTCTTGTCCACAAATCCTCCTGTGCCAAAATCGTTGCTAACTTTATAAACATTAAATGCCTACATCTGATGAAAACACCCTTGTATGAATCAACTGCATCCAAAATTCCAGATCGGTAAACTATTCTGTTTAGGTTAAACATACAGAAATGTGAATGCCAGAAGGTCTGCCCTCAGCTATTCAAGTACAAGTTGCACTGCAGTGGGTGGGAACTCCAGGAGCTTACTGAGGGCAGAATTGAGGCAGTTCTGCTGTAAAGCAGCTGGGAAAAATACGTCATTTTTCTGCCACAGTAACTTATCTCCCCATAGATCCTTCTTTAGAGGAACGCAAGAACTCTTCCCCTAGATTAGAGAGCCATCTAGCTCAATATACTAGGCTGACAGGGCTAGCAGCAGATGCTTAGAAAAAGTATTATAAGCACAGGGCACAAATCTTTTCTTTGGTGGATCCTCTTACCACCCAGGAGGTACCATTTTTGAGACTCACTACGCAAGGGTTGCATAAGGGCTGTCACATCTACAGCCAGTAATGGACTAATTCACTGTCTAAAACTTGCTATGTTATTAATGCATATTAACGTGTAGCCCTACTATCTTTGTGAACTCAATGTAGCTGTAGATGCTTGTCTCTACCATTTTTTGACTAATATGTCAAAAGCAATGCAGTGAACTAATCTTCCATTGCAGATCCACTTCCAGTTCTATTTTCACAACTAGGATCCTCACATGCTCCCCCTCTTCCTCGCCATGTGTGTCGGCAATTCACACTCAGAAAATGCCAACTGGCTTACCTCACAAGGCAGCTGTGTGCAGCTGTCTTTTCAAGAGATACCAGGTGGACATCCAACTGACAAGCTGCCCAGAATGCTGGTGGCTGTAGGCAGCAGTATTCCACGAATAGTGGTATAGTATTCTATGAGTCTATAAAGTGGTGAAATACATGGAATGACTGTCCTGTTTTTGACCTTCAGCAGGAGCAGGAAGAACTCTCTTTCAGCTACACACTGCAGGATTACAGATGTCAAGGTGGCTATAGCAATTACCACAGTAACTTAGAAGTTACCAACCTACCAAGTTATCAACCTTACCAGCCTGATCTTGTGTGACTGCATTACAAGGTCTGAAAATTAGAACTACTTTTCAAGCTCAGTTAGATTCCTGGGACCAGCAGCAATACAAGTTGTAGAACTTTTCCAGGCCTCCAGTTTAAGGTTATCGTGAGGTAAAATGAAGCCAAGAGCATAAGGTCCAAAGACAAAGCAAGAATGAGGGTGAGCGATGCAGGGAGGTAGGAAGGGGAGTTGTGCTACCTAGGGAGCAGAGCCAAGTAAGAACCTCCAACAACTCAAGTTGTCAGAAAGAGCATGTCCTTCTACCAGAAGATGTATAGGAGACCAAGAAGAATGGGATAAGCAACAGTGCTAGGTACATTTTTTTCATGGGAAGCACAGCCCTGCTGTGTCCATATGGTATGCACTTCACCCAAAGACAGCAGAAGGCCAGATAATCTGATCTACAAATCATTAGCGACATAAGGACTTTTCAGCAACTGTTGACTGCAAAAAAACTCAAAGATCAAAGCAGAATTACTCTTTTGAGACACAGAATGGATAGAAATAGGATTTGAGGCCTATGTTCAGCAAAGGTAATGGAAAAAAATCATGCACACTAGCTATGAGCATGGATTCTTTCTGTCCAACATGTGCCAGTTTGCTGCATTCGCAGATGGTCTATCAAGGGAGCCCCAATGGCCAGTTACAGCAATTCCTCCACTAATGCGAACAGAGCATTTGATTTCATGGTTTGAAATAAAATGACCCAAATATAATTACACAAGCTTATTAATTTATTTGTTACGGGTCGGTAACCTTTCATAGTCTATAGCACCAGTTACCAGAAGGGCCAGGGGGGATTAAAGCTTGAATTTAGCACAGTCAGATTCCTATATGGAAATTGGAAGAAACGAAGCACTAAATTGCATGTTTTATGACGATATCTTATTAAGAAACAATTAATGCCCAACTTTGAAAGCATGAGATTCATTCTGAATGGGAGCAGTATAAAAAGAACAACCTCATGAAGGTTTGAACTGAATGATATATACACTGGTTATGCCCACCTATCCAGTCCTGGAAACATGGATAGATCTTGAAAGTTACCAGTGCAGGATAGTTATTTGTGTCCAATATAACATGGGCTTTCTGTCTGCACAGGGAATTTCTACAGTGGTGCTGGCAGCATTACTGGCAGCTTTAGTAAAGTCAGGGAACTGTATAAAGCATGGCAGCCCGTGTTCTTCCTGATGACATCTTACACTTTGTCCTCAGGGTTCTGGGACCATTTCAGATTTCAGTATACAGAGGTATTAAGATACTTCTTCCACAAACTGAAAAGGAGGCTGTTGGTTCAGACTTCTTCCATTCCCAATGCATTAGGCTGTTATTATATGAGGTGTGTGCATTGAATGAATGACTATGGTCTAAATAAACTTCACTGTATTTGGGGGCTTAAATAAAACAAAGAGGCTGTGCCACCCACCTTCAAAGAGAACAGAGATGAAGAGAGTAAGGCATTTGGTCTGTGTGCTGCTGAACACATGTGGGGTCTTGATTGACACTCTCAGGGAATTATTTCTGTGTGGCAGAGTGGAGAAGCGATTTGATCGATGCATTGATGTGACCATATGCTTTTCTGACATGCAAAAGGTGGCCCTGCAGGCACTATTCTAGCTACCAGTTAGACCTAGAGGTAGTCAGGACCTTCACATAGAGCACAGCACAAAAGGACTTGGCCATATTGGCCATTGTGGACTTGATTTGAGCCAGAGACCAGAAACAAGGGAGCTTAACTCTGACTCAAACTCCTCAAACTATCTTTTATGGGCTTTTATCTTACATCACGATGCAAAACAGAATCATAGAATCACAGAACGTTAGGGATGGAAGGGAACGTTAGGGATTGGAAGGGACCTCAAAAGATCATCTAGTCCAACCCCTCTGCCAGAGCAGGATCACCTAGGTCACACAGGAACAAGTCCAGGCGGGTTTTGAATGTCTCCAGAGAAGGAGACTCCACAACCTCTCTGGGCAGCCTGTTCCAGTGCTCTGTCACCCTTACAGTAAAAAGGTTTTCCTTATCTTCAGGCTGAACCTCCTATGCTCCAGCTTGCTAAAAACATTACCTTGTGTTTCTTCCTAGAGAAACGTCTCAATGTGTGTAATTCAAAATCAAGGGAAAAAATTGTTCAGCA
>NW_010208055.1:124082-125704 GCF_000695765.1 Mesitornis unicolor
AAATCTCATTCATTTTTCTCCCTGGTGTTTTCCCTACTCAGCTTATGAGAAGGATATATATGATGGCCATTTTCAGAGTTAACGGTGGGGTCCATGAGTACAGCTTCAACTGAAAAGGCACTTTATGCCTGAGTGACAAACTGGTGGCCTCCATAACATAAGCCTGCTCATCAGCCTAATATTAGATAACATGGCTAAGTGTCTTTCCTTAGAAGTGGGAGCTATGAGGTTGAATCTTTTTAGGTGAAGAGGATCTCAACGTGCATCCTGTTTCCTTGGTAAGTGTCCTAAAGCGATGGGAAGGGATTATGCCTTAGGTGGGACAATGTTTCAATTCCTTTTCAAGGGTTTGTACTAGATTCTTTTATTGAGATACACATAGCCAGTGAGAGATGGCAACTTTCAAACTACAGTGCAAGTATGATTATTTATAGAATTTTTCTAGCCATATGCTGTAATTAAGAAAAATCTGGATAATGATGATGTCTCTAGCTTTTTGATGGAGAAAAGACTTGCTGTTAAATGACTTTCATTTTTTAGAGTATATGGACTATTACACATGGCTGTAATGCTTTTTCTAAATTGAAGTAAAGATGATGCATTTGTCTAGGGCAATAAAACTGAATTCTGCAGGTGATTATTTTATTGGAATTCATAGAATCTTATTATAGAAATGTAAGAAGGAACCAGGGCATCACTTCAGAAGGACAGAAAAAAACTGACCCTAACATTCTCTCTGCACTGAAATGAAACCCAAAGTTATTTCATATTAATTTTATAGATGGAATCTTATCAGGTCTCTACTCATGCTTGACATTTTGCCAATTTCTTTCTCTCCTGGTGCTTTTCTCACAAGATATAATGAAATTTAGCCTTCATAAGTTGCATGGAGCCTCCTCCAAAATCCCAACCTATGATTTCAAGACCTGCATTCCTCATTCTGAAGATGATATTGCTGAACCCAGATCTTTCATGAATATCCACTTGGCTTCTGCCTGCCATTTTATCCAAATGCCACCTTCCAGAGCAGCTAGAGTGCTAAGGATACTTCAATATCACAAGACACAGCAAGCAATAGGCTTGTTGAAGGTGGTGATAAAAAGCATCTAGAAAAATGTGAAGACTGTTTTACACTTCAGTGACTTCTGTGCAATATAGGATCTGACTTCTGTGCAATATAGACTCATAGAGTAGAATCATTTAGGTTGGAAAAGACCCTTACGATCATTGAGTCCAACTGTAAAACTAACACTGCCAAGTCCACCACTAAGCCATGTCCTAGGAGGACATACAGTATTCATTAGTAGTTATTTACCCTATGACTATAGGTAGCATAGATAAGCCAGCTTTACACTACCAAGCTCAGGTGCTGCTCAGTGCAGCTGCAGCAAGACGTAGCAAGGCATGGATTGCACCTTAGGCTGGAGGTGCTGAAGTAGCTCACACTCAGATCCGTGCTACATCATCTTCACTCATTAGGGGTATATAAGCTATGGTCTACAGCCATTTTAGCTCTGCGTGCATAATCTCTGCCTTCAGTGCTGCCAGTCTGTTGCATTAACATAACAAATGGTTGCAAAGAAAGAGTGAGAGCAGGGATAGTGTGGTTGCTGAAGGGAAAG
>NW_010208055.1:125735-130159 GCF_000695765.1 Mesitornis unicolor
TATCAGGCTTTAGTTAAGCATTGAGCTAAGGAACTGATGTAGGCCAAAAGCTTCAATTTTCCCCTGCCTCTTGAGATATTCAGTGTTACTGCTTAGCTTGTATGACAGAAGCTGAAGGAAACCTCCTAGCAAAGAATGAAAAAATTGACCCTGCTAGAGGCAGGGGCGGGTTGGCAGTGGTTAGGTCAAAACTTCACTCTCAGGAGAACGCTTAGGAGAAGCCCACTCACCACAGCTGCACTACAGGGCTGGCCATTTTAGAAGTGAAGTTCTTATGTGACAGCCTTTCCATAGTTTTTTTGTCCCCTGCAGTCTGTGTTTGGCTGCCACAGTACAGCTGATGTGCCAGTGCTGCTGATCCCACAGTGCCACAGCAATAACTCTTCTTTCTATTGCATTACACAACTCATCATCAAGACCTCACAGCTGCAGTGTCAAGATTGAATTAAAACATCAGAAAGACATCTTTGGTGAGTTGGAGAGAAGATTATTATGAATGCAATGCAGAATCACAGGAGAAATGTGCCTCTGACTACATGTAGGTATCCAGGGCACAATTCAGGTGACTAAGAAAGACTAGCCAAGAGACCTAAGATCAGGCAGATGCTAAACAGTAAGCTTGGTTTTGAAATATGCATAGCAGTGCTAATTTCTGGTATGCTTTTGTGCATAGTGTTGCTTGAATTCTACAAGAAAATAAAAATATGCTGCCAAAACACAAGAGTGTTGAGGCCTAAGAAAGAGGAGAAAAACCAGTCTGCCTACTTTAAACCTTGTTTGAAACACCTTAAAATGTTTCTGATGCCAGGTAAAGGTCATATACAGAACTTACTTCCAAAAATTCTTGGAACATGGTTAGTGACTAATTTAGTTAGTTTTGTTTTGCTATAAAATACCACAATATGAAGTGGAGCAGGACAAAAAGGTAACCACCTAATTAATGGTTATCATTGCACCTTCACCTAGAAAATTAGAAGGACTGTGTCTATTCTCTCCCTGGTCCACTCCTATTTAGCTGGGTACATGGTGTCTCCTACACCCTTGTATTTGTGTTTTATTCCTGAAAGACTTGATTCGCCACCAGATTACTTCTATTTTATGCTTGGGTAATTAAACTGATTTCAGCTAAGTACAGTGTAGTTATTCTGGAATGATAGAGCAGTGATTTCAAAAAAACTATCTTGTAATAGTCCTTATGGTCCTTTTCTGACTTATAAATGGTACATTTCAGTGGTTATGGCTCTTAAGAATTAAGACAGTCAAATCAACAGACTGACAAGGATTCCTTTGTCACCCTTGTGTGTGTGTGTGTGTGTGTGTGTGTGAGAGAGACTGAGGCAGTCCCTCCTGTTGCATTATTTCTGTCCAACCGGTCTGGGTTCCAGCTGCTCCCAGTTCTCACTAGTCCAGCAGCAGTGTTAGTTCACTGCATGTAGGATAAGCCATTTCATTCATGGCTTTGAGCCAGAGCTGCAGACTACCAAAGAAGGGAAGGACCTGACACTGCCTCCCATTGCTCCAAATGAGGATAACTCTATTGATTTCAGTGGCATTAGGCAGCTTCAGAGCCAGAGAGTAGCCTGGCCTGCCGGGACTGGTTTCTCTGTGGGGAAGGACAACTTTATTCTTCCAGTATCCCTTAAGTGTATACATGGAGTTACACAAATAAATGCTAGAGAAAAGAGAAGATGACAAGTTCTTTGGGATTGGCAAAGCAATTTGTGCGACATTTACTATCTTTCCCTTGATGTGTCTGAAAGGAAAAATTGGAAAACAGAATGATTCCTTTCTACCTCAAAACTAAGGTCATGGACAAGTTTTTAAATATATGTATTTAAATCAACCATTTAGGAAAGTTGTAGCATAGGCCAGCCCACCCTCACCAAACCAGATTTCCTCTAATAGGAAAAGTTAAATCTGTGGGGACAACATTTCATTTATTAGGCTCCCAAGGAAAATATAGGATAAGAACTGTAAAGATGAAGCTGGCAGCCAGGGCTGAGGATAAAGACTTGAAAGAATCCCATCGATTCCAGAGAGAATGTGCAAATTCCTCTAATAGGAATGTGTCATCTTTTCTGGAAGCTGTTTAAACACGACTAACATTGTGAATGTTTGGCTGTACAATTGTGCCTCTGTTAGAGGTTAATGGTTTCAGTGGGTCAAATGCCTGACATAATCACTGCCTGGGTTCAGGGTGTTTTGTAGGGCTTTTCAGATCCTTTATGTGACTTCTCCCATGCCACAGTGATGAATGGCTACTTGACTTTCTCAACATCACCAGTGCTTGGCTGTCACCAGCCAAGGGACTGTTTCTCTGCTCCATTGAGTCTGAAGGATTTAAAATGGAAGCTTTTTCCAGATCTCCAATGAATGTCTTTCTGTTTCCAGCTCTTCTTAATAGACCATCACTGGTCTACCTGTCTTTCATCATATAAAACTCCATTCCCAGTACACAGATTCCTTAGGTCTCAGGCAAGAGTATATTCTGAGGCATTAAAATGCAAATCTTGGTATGAGACTCTTGAGGGTCATGTGTCATCTTGCTGTCATTGCCTTCCTCAGGCTTTTCACACTAATAACTGTTATGGCTTTTCTGATGCTGCAAGATGTAAATTTGTGCATTAAACATTATATCCACTGTTTGGATTTTGTTTTCTCCTCTCTCACCTGTGGCTCTTTTCCACAAGTTATTGTTTGTTTTATAAGGGATTCTGCCTCATATTTTCCTGATTATATTACTGTCCTAGTTAATAGGCAATGTTAATTATATTAAGATAAAGAAAGCTGCATTTTTTTTTCATATTATGCACATTGCTTAACTGCATTTGGCTTGCCTTTAAGCAAAAGCTGGTTTTATGTGTTCCTGAGGGAATAAATAAAAGGTGGGGTTTCATTTGTTTGTTTCATTGGTTGATTGGTTCAGTGCCGTTTTTTTTTTAGTAAGAAAGGAGAAAATCCATCAGACAGGCTAGCTTGGAGAGTATGAAGTCACCTGTACAAGCAATGTTTCTTTATCCAAATTCATAATTAATTGTACAGACAAGAGACATCCATCTAACTATCCATCCATCTATTCTTTTCCACAACTGTTTATATTACACTGTTTGAAAAGGTTTCTATGAACATTTAAGCACCATTTAAGTGCAGTCAAAGGTGACTGGTAGTGTGGATTGCTGTGTAGAATGTAGATGCTTAACTTTTTCTGCAGCACCCAAGAAGATCTAAGACATCTGATATTTCATGGCTCTGGTTATTGAAAACAGTTCCAAATTTACTTTCAGAGATAATGCATTAGTAGTCTTTTCCTAAAGATGCTTGTTTCTGTGTGTTTTCCTGAATTTGCAGCTGTTTAGTATGCCAGAGAGTAAACAAGTCATACCTGTCTGATTGTCCCTCCCATCCTTCTGTCCCCCTGTCAGGATAGATTCTCTCCAGTTTCTCCTTCTTCTGCTCCTTGTTGCTGATTTTTGCAGGAGTACAAAGGCCATGGAAAGAAACAGTAGGATAACTGAACTTTCTGAGATAAAGAAGGAATCTTCTTTCTTTTGTTAATAGAATAATGGAATAAAGTGGTTTTTCCTCTGCATATGTAAAGAGAGGTTGAGAACTCATCCATCCCCCATGAAACTACTTTTTATGACCTTTGAATCTTTCTCTGGGAAGATGCCTTGAGGATAAATATGATGCTGTCACAGGAGTAAGTAGGTTTTGTTTCTAGGCTTCATTTTCTATTAGAATCCAACCTGGCACTTGAAGCCTAAATGACGCAGGTATTTCAGCAGGTGCTGACCATCAAAAGCTCTTATTTGCTTCATTTGCAGTTCTGATGCTCTAAGGACTAAACAAACTGAGACAGGCACCTAAGGAAGTCCTGAAGTGTGTAACTGAAAGCACAGACATTTGAAACGTCAGCTCTTGGTGATTCCAAGTCCTCAGTTAAGCTTCTACACGTGACCTAGAATTACACCAATTTCAATACTAGAAAATGAGGCTGAATGATGCTCCTAATGCACTGACCATTACCAAAATCCACTCTCAGCACTGAAACAAGGTGAAAGGGCTTGCCTGATATTCTTTAATTTTTAAACATTTTATCCTTTTCATTAAAAAACACCACAAACAACAATTTATAACAAACTATTAATTATTTATAACAAATTATGTTAAATATTGGTACAAATTGAAATATAAGATGCTTCTATTATACAATAAGGCAGTGATAAAACTGACAAAATAACAACCAGATATATAAAAGACAAAAAAAGAAGAGAAAACATGACAGATAAAACTGGATTTGGTTAAATTAATTCAAGGTCAGGCTTGATAGAGCTCTGGGCAACGTGATCTAGTAACAATGTTCCTGCTTACTGCAAGTGGGTTGGACTGGATGATCTTGAGTGCTATCTCAGAGCACATACAAG
>NW_010208056.1:0-259 GCF_000695765.1 Mesitornis unicolor
ACAGCACCCAGTCGGCCTATTCCCGCCTCGGCAATTCCATCCGATCAGTTTTTCTGCCTAGCGTTATCACGTTGAGGTCACCACTTGAGGGGGAGACACATAACGGACTCCAGACAACTCTATGATAGTTATAAAGTGAAGACCTTTATTCTATCAGAAGCTCTGCTTTTACAGTCTAAAATCCCTTAGTCACCCTACATAAACTTTTCTATTGGTTACATATGTGTCCATATTGTCTAAGCTAATACATGACTGGTTA
>NW_010208056.1:357-1404 GCF_000695765.1 Mesitornis unicolor
TTTGCAAGCGCTCAAGGACGCTTCACTATCGCAGTTGCATGCCTCCCGTCACGTACTGTATGCCTTCAGCCGTGTACTATTTCAACATCATATAATCATCAACCAGCTTTGTTGCCCTCCTCTGACATGTTGAAGGACCTTGACATCTTTCTTAAATTGTGGGGCCCAGAACTGCACACAGTACTCAAGGTGAGGCTGCACCAATGATGAATACAGTGGGATAATCACATCTCTTGACCAGATGGTTAAACTGTGTTTGATGCACCCCCAGATGTGGTTTGGCTGCCAGGGCACACTGCTGACTCATATTGAACCTACTATCAACCAGCACCCCCAGATCCATTTCTGCAGGGCTGCTTTCCAGCCACTCCTCTCCCAATTTATATTGCATCTGGTATTACTCTGTCCTAGATGCAGAATCTAGCATTTCGACTTGATTAATTTCATTCCATTAATCATAACTCAGTGCTCCAATCTATCTAGAACCCTCTGCGAGGCCTCCTGTCCCTCAAGAGAGGCAACAGCACCTCCCAGTTTGTTATCATCAGCAAACCTGCAAATGGTGCATTCAACTCCTGCCTCCAGATCGTTGATAACCATATTGAACAGCACTGGCCCTAGAATTGAGCCCTGAGGAACACCGCTGGTGACTGGTCACCAGCCAGATGTAGCCCCATTCACTACAACACTTTGAGCCTTGCCCTTCAGACGCTTCTTCACCCAGCGCACGGTGAACCCGTTTATCTCACAGTTGGACAACTTGTCCAGAAGGATGCTGTGAGGGACAGTATCAAAAGCCTTACTAAAATCCAGAAAAACTACACACACTGCCTTCCCTTCATCCACACTAGGTGGGTGACCTTGTAATAGAAGGATATCAGATTAGTTAGACAGGACTTTCACAGAATCACAGAATCACAGAATCGCTCAGTTGGAAAAGACCTCCGAGATCATCACGTCCAACTGCTCCTGTCTACCCCCTAAACCATATCCCTAAGTACCTCGTCTACCCGCTCTTTAAATACATCCAGGGATGGTGACTCTACC
>NW_010208056.1:1430-1963 GCF_000695765.1 Mesitornis unicolor
TTCTGACAACCCTCTCAGTAAAGAACTTCCTCCTTATCTCTAACCTGAACCTCCCTTGGCACAGCTTGGTGCCATTTTCCCTTTGTGAACCCATGTTTACTGTGCCTGATGAATGCATTGTCCTTTAAAAGCCTTTCAGTAGTACCCAGCATAATCTTCTTCATATTTTTTCCAGGAACTGAGGTTACACTAACATGTCTGTAGTTCCCTGGGTCTTCCCTCATGCCTTTTTTGTAGACTGGAATAACACCAGCTAGCTTCCTGTCATGGTTTAGGCCCACTGCCTAACCAAGCACCACGATGCCCCAAAAAGGGCTAGTCAAAATAAGGAGTGGGAGGGCTTCTCACCACTTAAAAAAGTCACAGGCAAAAGACAGAGTCATCATAAGGAATAAAAACAAAACAATTTCAATTTGTTACCAACATCAGAGTAGAACAATGGGAGATGCAACCAGATCTTAAAGTCAAAACACTTTCCCCCCACCCCTCCCTTCTTCTTCCTGGGCTCAGCTTTTTTTCCCAGTTTCTTCACC
>NW_010208057.1:0-704 GCF_000695765.1 Mesitornis unicolor
TACTGCTGTCCACACAGAAACATCATGTTTTAGCCAAGAACATTTAAAAAAAATCTGGATGACACATGAGGAACACCTACAATTTTCTGTGCATGATCCACTGAATGTATTGCTTCAGCTGATCGGAATTATGTCTTGCTTTTGCAGATTTATTTCAAAGGGCATTCTTAACTCAAAGAAGAAATAAACTGAAATAAGAGTCTAAATTTCCAGAGTCCGGCTCCTGTACTATTGCTTTTGAGAAAAGAAGAAATTGCAATGCTAATACCAATAACCTGAATAGCCAGCTTAGGTCTGGAGCAGCTCAGAGCACAACTCTTGCTAAGAGTTGACAAACTTTTGAAATGTGACTAAACTGTGGCAAAGCCCAAGGTTTCCTAAAGCCACAGGAGTATCTGAGGAGACAGTTAAATCCTGAAGTTGCTAAATAGGACTGTGTCAAGGACAACTGTATGGTATTTGGCTCTTTCTGAGGTCTCTGTCCTAAACATTCCATTTATTCAGTTATACCAATAAATGTTACAACTATGTTCAAAGAGTATTGAAGATGGGCTGGTTTATTAAAATGAGCAAAAATGCATGTTTATTTTTTGAAGTTTAAGGGCTATCCCTTGAAGTGTGACCAATGCTGAAACGCATGATTCATTCCTTCTCTGATCCACACTGGCCTGAGAAACCTTTTTGTGATGTCCCGTATCAGCAGG
>NW_010208057.1:735-67636 GCF_000695765.1 Mesitornis unicolor
CTGAAGGGTGATGCAGCAATGTGTGATGTCCTCAACTGCCATTTCACAGCCTTAGATTGCAAGACAGTACTAACAGGCCTGGTTTATCCAGGTAGTGCTAACCCGAGGCCACAGACCACTCCATCATACTTATGCTCTACTGTACCAGAGCCTTTCCAGCAAGAGTTCTGCATCTCTGCCTGGAGCTGAAGCACTTGCACCTCTTCTGCCAAAAACCACACAGAATTTAAAATGAAGCACAGAGGTGTGGGAAAGCATGTGGAAAATGCCAGGTACAAGCAGGGAAGGGGTGAAGGAAAGTCCCACAGTCACACATGCATCTGAACTTCCACAATTCATTATCTACACAATTTTACTACTACTTGGAAAATTATCTAGACTTAGATTGTGATCAAAGAAAACCTTCCAAGTAAAGCAATAGGTTCATTCTGTGTTACCTTTATCT
Source organism: Mesitornis unicolor (assembly GCF_000695765.1). Classification (NCBI taxonomy): domain Eukaryota; kingdom Metazoa; phylum Chordata; class Aves; order Mesitornithiformes; family Mesitornithidae; genus Mesitornis; species Mesitornis unicolor. Next base: position 1,181 of record NW_010208057.1, read on the forward strand.
GTATAGCTTGAGCAAAAGAGGGTAAAAAGAAAAAAAAACATGAAAAAAAATGACAAGATAAAAAGACATAAGAGCAGAAAGCTTAAGGGTAAAACCTCTAACCTTCCTTTACTAAAGGAAAGGAAAAACTTTCCCCCACTCATACTACTTAATACCACTATTCATTAGAGATCCGATTGTTCAAACTCACCGAAGCTGTGAAAGTACTATGAAATGCAAACTTTCTCCTTCATAATTTCAATAAATTAAGAACATAACTCTCTGTCCAAATCCTTGGATCACCTTGTAAGGCAAAGGTCTCAGCCCTGACCTCCAGCACAACACAACTAAAAGGAACTTGGCTAGCTGATGTGAAACAGAGCTTCCAAAATGTTTGTCATACGAGCCTTAATAAAGCCGTGATAAATGCTTTACAGAACCAAAATAAATTAGAACCCTGGAGTATCCTGAAAGTCCAGCCTAAGGAAATTAATCTATGATTAACACTTTTTCATCATATTCTATAGATACCATGTTCCTTCTCTGAGAGAGTGGTGCTTTCATGCTGGTTATTGGGAGATTTGGAATAAATCTCCCTACATTTTATTACATATTTCTCCCCACAGTAAGTTTTGATATAACCTTCATCTTTATAGTGCCAGAGTGACTTGCAGCAGTGCATTCAACAGTGTAGCCAACATTATCATGTAGCCATTATCATATGTAGCCACATATCATGTGTGCTTCGCATTCTCTCTGAATTAATTTGGGAGTCCTGCACATGCACTGTAATCTCTTGTTTTAGCATACATACCACTGACTGTTTATGATAATGACAGGCAATGGTACAGCTTCTGCTAAAAGCAGTTCCTGTTTCACAGTCCCATTTTAAGACCCTCCTGAGGAAGTTACATGTCAGAGTTGAGTCACTCTCACAGTTCATGATGTCCAGAAGTAGCACATCCCATGCTCCACCCCTGCCCTTTCTTCTCTTCATCCCACTCATGCTAACGCACTCTTTCTCGTGCATCAAACTAATGTTCATCAGAGCCTTCACTGAGCTTATTCAGTTCATTAAACCAGGAGCAAACAATTCACTTTTTTGTCATGTTAGTTTTCTTCCAGGCCAGTGAGTTGAATCCACTTCACTCAAGGCTCGACGAGTGCTGGACCTGCTGCCAGCCTGGGGGAGTAGGCAGCCAGGAGCAGGGAAGAGGAGCAATAAGACAAGGACAGGGCACTGGATGTCCCCAGTACAAAAAGAGACATAATCAGCTGTAACATGCCGCTTTACTTTCAGCAATCTGACCGTGATTGAAAGCGGCTTCTTTGCAGGCAAGGAGTGAAACTGCCAGCTGCAGCTCTCCTCCTCAAGCTCCCAGCAGTCTGCCACAAACCCTCTCCCTAGGCCAATAAGGACCCCAAGAGCCAACTGCAAGACTTTGAACCCAGTTCTAATACTTTTTGCCCTAGTTCTCCATTGGATAAGTCTGATGCAGTCACGACAGCTGCCATTGCTGGAGAAATACACACTGCAGCTTTCTGTGGTTCCCAATGGCTAATGGTTTTAAGCCTGCTTATATTGACAACATATTTCAACACCCGTAAACAACTTAGGAAAAAAAAAACCAGGTCTGCGCAGAGTGAGTGTCAAAGGAGATACTGGAAAGGCACTACATTTGCCATACTCTTAATTCTAAAGACCTTCCTCTTTCTATGCTTGTAGCAGATCACTTGACGCTCCTTGATTATTTCTGCTTCTTGCCAGCTTTTTACACTTCTTCCTCTTTGCCTGCCTCCTTGTGCTCGGAGACTCTCCCTAAATACCTCTACAGCTGCTACAGCCTTTTCCTTTTAGGAAGCCTCTAAGAGCATTCCTCTGCCATGCATGTTTACAAGGAATCAGCTACTAATTAATAACTGGATAGCAAAAAGCTAACACCTAAATGTTTTTATTTGCCCAAATGCATATATTCTTAAATATGTACAGTATATTTAATATCACTGTTTACTCTCTTCCCCCATTCATTGTATACCAGGGCATCTAAGTTGCACTGGAGCTTAATTCCTTTGACTTGTTGGAAAATCTAATTTTAAGGTGCAATGCTCTAATACACTGGAGGTTCATTTAATTCCATCCAGTTTATTCGCATTAAAAATAACACACATCACTAAACCCAACGCTGTGTGAGCTGACACTCCCTTCCAACAATGAAAGCGATTTGTTACTTTTCCTCCAACAATAGCTAGGAGGGAAATGTTCTTTCTCCACAGCTGTTTCTTGAAAACCTACCAGTAGACTACAATAACAGACAGACCTTTCAATAGAGTAGATTGAATGCTTATTCATCATGAATTGATCCAAGCCCTTGATAACCTGTTAAAAGATGATGCAGTTGACTGTTTTGTAAAACAGCCAGGATTTCAAGAACTGTGTAAAACAGTGGATAGCGCAGTACTTAACCAGTTTTCTCAAAAACAGAGTTAATCTGCATAACTCATTTGGTCAGTGATACTCATCTACATATTAGCCTTACACACACAATCTGACCTTCGTTACATGCAAGGTTTCAGTTTAATTTTGGCTTCTCTTCCTGCTGTGTTTTGCATCCCAAATGCATTGCTTCTAATTTCCCAGTCAAAGTAAATGGGTTCAATTCATATAGCAGTTAAAGCTTGTGCAGGCAGCTCCCCTGAAACCTTTCTCTGCCACCACCACAGCATACATGATACCATCAGGATCGGATAAAGTTGCCATCTATAACAGAAACTTTTCCAAAAGCCACTCTTGCCACCTTTCAACTCTGCAATGAATTCAAGCACCACTGCTGTGCGGGGAAAAACCCTGCTGGAAAGGCAGCTCTGAAGATTATGGAGGCAGAAAGCAGACAGGTCCCTTTAGGTGGTAAAAGAGGTTACGGTTTCCTTCCAATAACAGTTACCATATCCTTTGATATTCTATCTACTTTATCATTTTCCCTGGTTTTGCAGAATAGCAGCTGTGATAACACAGAACCCATCTTCTGCACTGCCTGTCACTGCGCAGAGGGAGATCAGTGAGGATGGAGCAAACACTTGTTGGGAGCCTTCAGCTTGCCTCAGCAAAGCAGCAAAAGATGAGCCACCACCTGACCTGGGAGTCAGGGGTCATCCCCTCCGGGGAGTCACCACGTTGTTCGGTCCACTCGCAGCTAATCCCCAGTGAGTGGCTCTCACTAAAAGATTTCTTTATCCCCTTGGCTGAAAAAAAAATAACAACACAGTTAACAAGCCCAGTAAAAATCCATTACTCGGGCAAATCCTTAAGGATCAAGTGGGGAGGGGGAGGGAACATAAACTAATCCGAGATTCCAAAACGTCTTTTGCCAAAGCCTTTTAAAAAAACTTCACTAGGGTCTCCTCGTTAGTGGCGATTACAGGGGAGGCATTTCTTTCTTTCTTAACTAAGAATCTCTTCTCAACACCACAAACAAGGGTGCCCATTGACATGGTGCAATGCTTCCTAATCCATCTGACCAGCTGGCTTTGTATGTCTTTTATATATACTGCAGGAAAAAAAAGAAAGGCTTCTCAGGGAGAAGAGCCTGTCTCCTCAGCGGGAATACTGGTTTTACTGCTAGAAGGCCTGCAGTGTTCCTGAGGAATAGATACAAATTTTTCTTGAATAGAAACATTTATAGTACATATGTTTGAATATCAGCAGTGACTCACATAAGTTATAAATGATGGTTTCCTCCTTTTTCCCCAGAGAAAATTACATTTTACGTAAAAAAAATTACGTACCTTAGACATTGGTTCTGGCACTAGTTTCCAAATCCAAAATCATCAGCCTAGGTTTCCTGGGGTTAAAATAAAAGCATTAGTGATGTCACTAGACTTCAGTAGATGCCTCACAAACAAACATGAGGACAAGACAGGGCAGGACATACACAACAGAGAGCAAAAGGGACATAGGAAGCGTCTGGAGGGACATGTGAATCGCCTGCAATACCAGCTTGCAGTGCTCACTTTCTGTCAATTTCTGGAGTCAGATGTGGGAGAGGTGAAGCCCTAGCTGCTGTCACCCCTTTCAGTAATTTCTAGCTTGGGCCAGCACCAATGTAACAGCTCAGCACCACAGGAAGTGAGCACTTCTCTCCATCCCCTGTCCCAACCATGTGGCCCAGTCTCCTCCCAAGGACACCACCACTGGCATTCACTTTTCCTTTCACAGAGCTAATAATAGCCAAAAAAACCCAACAAACCAACCAACAAAAAAACAGCCAAGAAAAAGGAAGAGCTGTCAGTACCACAAAAGCTGGGAACGAGCACTGATATGGAGGCAGGATCCTCCCCTTTTCATAGCATCACTATTCTGCTTTGCCTCAACCTACCTTACACTATGCCCCAGGATATACCTTTACCTTCCCACTCCAGGCCCTTAGTCCATGAGCACTCTAGAAAGCACTTTGGCTGTTGGCTTTCCTGTACTACTGTCCATGTGTTCTCCCTTTTTTGTTTTGGTTTGGTTCGGTTTTTTCCAATTACCAATATAGAAACCATAGCAACAATGCTAGACTCAGCACAGCTCTTTTCTCTGAATATTAATTGTTGCAAGAAAAAAACCAAAACATTCCACTTCCAAAATTGTATATGGATTCATGTGTCATGAGTTTTTGCATAGCACTTTTCAAACTCGGGAACATCCACCAAAGGCTGGTACAGAGCCCTGAACACACCTGAAGAAAACTGATTTGAAATTTTACAGTGGCCAACATAGCTTTTCCTGACATGCCTTCTACTCAGCTAGCTTCAGTTATCTGATTTTTTGATGGACTTCAATGTTTTTGTTGCTTTGAATGATTCACATCAAATAACATGAGCATTGTCTCCCTTGCTGTCTCATTTACATCTCATTTTATTTCACATGCCATGTCCTTTTAACTGAAGAAGTTGTCTCCATTTTGCTTCACATCCGAGAGTGGAAAAGTTTCCAAATCATTGTTTCCCTAGCAAAACTCTGGGTCTTAGCCTTAATTTGAGGGGCATAGGTGTAGGTGCTGTCAGGGGCAGGACCAGGAGGTGCTGCAGCAGTGCAGAGCTCTGTTAGAGCAGATGCAAGATGAGGTTTGAGGTCAACAGTTCACTGTTTGGTCCAACACTGTAAGGATTCACAGCTGTTTTGACCAGCTTCCATAAGCTCATGCCTACATGGGAGCCCTTCTCAGGCACGGCTTCCATTAAGCCCCCAGAGCAGTGCAAAGTGCACTTTTGGCAGGGCTAGTGCCTTTACATGCTCTGAAGATGTGAGTCAGAGCTCACCTCTTTCTGCAGACTCCTTCCCCTCCCTTCATATCAGAAATATTTCCATGTGCCTGTTGGTGAAAGATGTCTTCTAAAGCAGTTTATATTCAGAAGCTTGGGTTACATCTGTAAGGACTATTCTCCCCTAAGATTAGAAACAACACAGAAAAAAATGTTTTGAAAGGTGCTAGCAAAAGAAATTTTAAATTTATGAGCAATTAAAAACTCATGTGGTTACTGTTCCATGTTTTCGAAGAACATATGTACATATCTATAATAAAACAATTCGGAGGCATGACTGAGAAGTAGCATTTAATCCCAGAAACTTTGAAAAATAGTTTAGTCATTGTTCAGATGATCCCAATCCTTTCCAGAGTTGACAGCTCTAAGTGTAAAACTACTTATCCTTGTGCAATGCAGGAGCAAAACACCACAGAGAAGCACTCCACAAGAGTCTGGGTGAAGATACACATCTACTGGGAGCAGTCTCGCTACACTTTTCCTCTTAAGCCAGTTTCCCCTCGAAGCTGTGAGTAAAGGAAACAAAAGGCTGGATACTTAAGACTTTTTAAACATAACTAGGCTGCTTCATTTTTCATGTCTTTCATTTACCAGGGCTCTTGTAAGTTGCCTCCAACCTCCCCACTGTGAAGTCCTCAGTCAAGTCAAACCTGTTTGCCAGTGGTGTGCGTGAGTGCCCTTAGACCCAAACCCAGCCAACAGTTTAGAGTAAACAGACCTACCCAGGGAGGAGCTGGAATTTGAACTGCAAATCATGTGTCCCAAACAATTACTCCCTCTCCAGGTGAGGGAACGCAGCAACATTTCTGGTGTCTAAGCAAATTTATCTGCAGCGGTTCAAAAGACGGGAGATCGGCCCTTTTTCATCACAGGCGGGGCAGTGCCTCAGAGAGGGTCATCAACAAAAAAAACTGCTTAGCTAACTAGTCTGCTGCTTTTGCTTACCTACTGCTGATTTGTTGAGCTAATATTTTAAGAACAGTAGGTACATCCTGGAACCACCCTCTTACCTCAATGATTATGTCTAAATTGTTCTGCTGAGTATCTTACATAAGACTTGCATAAGTAATGCATTCTGCTCCTGGTAAATTTGGTTGCTCTAGCTAATGAGGAGTACTACACGGTGAACTTTCCAGGCTGCAGAGGTGCAGAATGACCAAAACTGCATTGCTTGACACAGTGTTCATCCTTCTTTAGCACAAGACTGACCTTACAAAGAAGATTAAACCTAAGCAAACTATTAAAAAGCCTGAACAAGCTGAGACCTGGCAACAAAGGCAAACACTAGCACAAAGGAATCACAAAGAGGAAAGAAAAGGATAGGAATAAATAAGGGAGAGTGGTAATCACTCTCCATCTGAGAGAGCAGGGACCAGAGACAGACCTGAGCATGTAGGGGTTTTTGGTGTGGAGCACTAAGATCTCCTCCCTCTATCTCCTCCTCTCACCACCACCACTGGTTCAGGGATGCTCAGATTCAGATCTGTGATCTCACCTACTACATATGCATGTTCTAATTACACCAGGTAGTCCACTCACCTCTTGACCACATCACTCGAAGTGTAAATGACAGGTCTCAGATAAAGGCTACTTATTTGCAGGAAATATGTGTTCCATGCAAGAGTTGCACATCCTGCTCCCCACAGGAAAATATCTCTTCTGGATTGACTTAGAAGATTCCTCTGAAGACAGGTCAGGGTGGCGGAGGCTGAGCTACATAAGTGGTGTGGAGGGGTATCAACTCCAGGCTGGAAACTGGAAGTGTAACTTTAGAGAGCTTCATTAAAACACTAAGTATTACTCACGATTTCATCTTTTCTGTCTCTTTTCCCAAAGCCAAAGGTTTCAGACTTTGTATATGCAGAAACAGATGAAGATTCAATGCACAAAATGTATGGCTCACATTTGTTACATGTATCCTGTTATTTATAAATGAGAACCCATGGCAAATTAAAACAGATAAAAAATTTATATCAGCCAATTATACATTGATAATCACATAGATAATATTCATGACCTTCTGTATTAGACAGTGTGTACAGTATTTTTTAAAACTTACACTGAATCTGTAAAGAAAGTGACCAATAGGACTAAAAGTAAAAAAAAAACAAAACACAACAACAAAATAACCCACAAAACTCACAGTGGTTGGGAAACACACTAATGAAGGGAGATGGTGCAACCATCATTTGCCTCCCTCAGCACTATGAGGCAGTCCTTATTACATGACCACACACTCTTATGCCTTATTCACTGCACGATTATAATGAAAATGAAGGTAAATGTTTTAATGCTAAATGTCTCAGAAGCTTAACCTATAAGTCACTACAGCTTCGCTTATAAGACGCACAACATATATTTCCATCTACGCTGATACACGAAGCTAAAAAGCGTGTATTAAGAACCAAGTATTTTATTCAGTGTGATCAGCCTGGTTATGTAACTTGAGTCCAGCCTGGGAGAGGAGCAAACTTTGGATCCTGATTCGCTTTGTTGTCGGCAGGTGCTGCGTTGTGTTGTGACCTGTCCCAGCCACACCTTTAATCACACAGCCAACTACAGGTAACTCCCGAGATTGCCTTTTATCTTTAATCGCTTCCTGTTCACACTTCATTCTGCCAACACCTCCTGTCAGGATTACTGCTGTTTATTTCCCATGAATATCTAAGAATATCATTCATCCCAGCAATAAAGGTTTCCATGCAGAGAGGCGTGCTTCAGAAGTGACCTGCAGTATTTCGTAAAAGGTTACTTGACTGACTTGTTGGTTGGGAAAATAAACAGGAAGACCTATGTTGTCTGTCATAAAAAGCAACAGTATTAGGCAGGCAGAGATCACTGAAGCAGTTATTCCAGTGCAGTTCTCTAGAAATTAAAGTCTCATAGGCAGATTAAATCAGCTACTGCTAGCACCAGTACTATGGGTCTAATCTCGAAAGTTCTTTGTCAGGTTGAGTTGCTTCCCCTTACAAATACTTGGATGAGACACAGTTGCAGATTTTAGATAAACTGTGTTGGTCACTAACCACTCAGATCCAAGATGATGCTGGTTTTATTGCAGTACAACAACTGAGTCATACTACAGCTTCTTAAAAGTCCACATCTCCCTCTCTCAGCTACACATAACGATACCTAAGCGGTCAGCCTAACTGCTTTACAGATAGACCTAAAGAGCCTAGTAACTAACTTTTCTCTCATAAGGACCTGCAGGTGTCAGCAGCAATAAGTCCTGTCATCCTTGCTATGTCCCACCACACAACCAACACAACAGATGGACATCACTGAGTCTGACCGGGGGAATTATTCTGCATCTTCCATGTCACACGCTATCGTTCTCTCAAGTCACAGTCTTGCCTCTGACCAGCCTCATCTGCTCCCCAGGCTGACAAAAGTCACACTTCAGTCTTACAGTGGTCATGGGCACTTCCCAGCGTTGCTCTTTTCTCCTTCTGTTTAAAAATGCCCTGCTTCATATTCAATGTAAGCTGGAGTGTTATTTATTCCCTGCTGTGTGTAGCTTCCCGTACTACTCTTACACACTTTCATAATTAAGACTTCTCTGCCTGAGTCAACTGAAAACTATTGAAAATGTCAAGTATTTCAAAACTAACTACTGCCAGAAATACTTACACTGCTTTCAGATAGTCTTACTTCTGGCAGGCACTCCTCGAATGTAGAAACCAAAGCAAGTCCTAAGACTCAAAACTCACTAGTATTTGATAACACTGGTTTCTGCATAACTCAATAATGAGTTGCAATTATACCTTTAAGAGGCTTTCAAAGGGTCAATCCTCTCCCTAGGCCATTTGCGCATAAACTGTCTACATTCTGCCTTATTCCTTGCAAAAGCGTACTTGGCATTAACTTTCTCAATGACTCCACCTTCCCTATGGTCCTTCCACTTTGAGATAAGGATGAGCATTCTGCATATGCAAGTAAAAAGGAATGCTGCATGAAGGATCAAAAGAGTCCTGTCCTGTTGGGATTCACCACAGTCCTCGGGGACCTTCAGGCTCCACACAACCCAATTTAATATCTTTTCTGTGCTTAGCACTATTGATCCTCCTATCTCTTCACCTATAAATCATGGCAACTTCCCCTGTGGGTGAAAATCCAAGCATGCTCAGCTCTTCCTTCTTAAGAAAAATCTTAGACAGCAGTTAGGAAGCAACTTCATGGTTTTAAGTAAAACAATATTGGTTTTTATAATGAGTCTAACCACAGCCTAAAGATAGCACATTGCCTATTTACCCTTACTTCATGAGTGACATGTTGGCATTCTCTTTAACACTACACCATGAATGAAAGTCACAGAAATGTCTGCTATATCCTGTAAGTTACAAACTGTTGTTTTCCAGTCAAATCATTTGTCTAGTTGAGGAGCTGGTGCATACAGCTGCTTTGTACACAAGGAAGAGAGGTATCAAACTTTGCTAGTACTTGGAGAAGAGGCAGAAAAATGACAGCCAGCTACTTTAGAAAAGCATCACTTATTAATCCCCGACTGGTGGTTGTTCTTGACTGCTATTGAAGCAAACAGCTATCTACAAACTAAGTACAGAGAACCAGCATGAATCTGAATACAATAAACACAGAAGTCTGCCAGCCAAGGGGACTCTCTAAACTGGAGTCTTCTTTCTTAAACTTCCCTTTAGGAAGGATTTTACCAAATCGTGGGAACTCAGTAAAACTTGGATCTTTGCCTAACAACTCCTGGTGTAAAATATCCATAGAGACTTTTAAAGATTACAAGTATTTGAACCTGTAGGAAAAAATACTGCCAGCAACGATATTGTCAGATTTTGCCTAGCTGGTAGGTCCAATATTTTGGTAGACACATTTGACTTCCTCAGTGTACTCCCTGCCTTGTCTTGTGTAACAGAAGCTTGAAAACCCAAAATGTTTGACAGTTTATTTTCACTTATGTCACCAAGATATACAAACACCTCTTTTAAATAGTGCCCTGGGAACAGAAAAAAATTGATCCTTTCCATATGGACACTTGCTTCTTTAGATCTTCCTTTCAAGCAGTGTAGTTCTCTCTACATCCTCTCCCTACAGTATCCAGAAGGAAACAACCTAAACTAGAGGCAATATTGCCAAGCATGTTTTCTTTTGTTTTGGGTGAATCCTTCTGGCAGGTTTTTATACGCTCTGGAAAATGTATGGTGTTACAACTTTGTGGCTGCTGTTGGCTGCAGCAGTACTTTCTGAATCTGGTCCAGTGTAGGTCACCAAGAGTCAGTGCTAGAACAAGCACTTCTTAGTTGTTAGCAATTGCATCATCACATCACTTCCCAGCATAATGTCTTATCACTGGTCATCTGGGGACAGAGATTTTTGTTAATTTGCCAGACGGAGCTTAGTAGGGCCAGTTCCTTCTAGAATACCTGAAGGAGAGAAAAGCTACATGCAGCCTTCTTTCTCATTTTTATTTTTACTGAAAAGTAAAGCAATCAGTGATAGCTTTGCAAGAAGATCCTCAGAGTTATCCACAAAACTAGAGAATCCTAAGTAAATGCCTAAAATAAAAGAAAAACCAGTAACAAACACATTGTTTTCTCTTGCTTCTAACACAATACATCCCACCAAGCCCCTAAAACCAATACTGAATGTATTTAATTGTGATCATGCCGAACACAAGATTACCAGAGCCAGAAAATGTCCTGGACTTGAATCAACAATTGTTTTACATTTTAAAAACTTCACAATGAACATGGCTGGAGACTTGGCTTCCACTCCCTGAATGAAACCCAACATCAGTCCTGGGTCCCCAGAGTCCCAAAACTGAAGTGACCCAGATGCTGCAAAGGTCAGCACAACCAAGAACCACCACTGAATTTACTATTTTTGCTATGATAATGCCCAAAAGCCTTTAGTCCTGAGCCAGGGCCCCCACTGCATTAAGCAATGTGCAATCTTGAAGCAGTCCCTGCATCAAAGACCTTACAGGACAAGATTTAGCAGGCTCCATCAGCTACATAAAACAAGCAAGGGGGGCAGGAGGAGGCCCTGGTAACCCAAACGCAAGCACATATTGGCACAATGAGCATTAGTCATGGCTTACCACCAACTAATCTCAAAACAAAATATTTTCCAGTAACAGTTCTCACTTTTACTAACAAACGACATAGCAGGGCTTTTTTTTTTTTTTCCTCTCTGGGCTCTCAGTACTGAACCACCTACAGATAAGAAAACCCTTCTCTTTTTTTGCTAGCACCACACCATTTTGCTGCATTGTGCACTGTGGGGAAAAGAAAAAAAAAGGAAAAAAAGCAGCATCAGCAAAAAAGTAAACTATGGCAACCCAATCAATTAGATGCAGGCTGGCCTTTCTTTTCACACTGAAAAGGTTTTCTTTTTCCCTCCCTAAGAGTAAGAAAACTCCAAAACTTGGTCTTATAAGGAGGTCTCAATGAGGTTCTTTATATAAAGGCTGCATTTAAGAGGAAAAACTCAGTTCTCAAAAGCACATTGCTTTTTTTCCTCCCATGTGCTTTGTTCCAAGCCTGCTGCTATGTGCGTATTCACTGGACCAGCTTTTATTAATAAGATGTGGTACTCTGCATGATGGCTCAGAGAGAGTGGGTAATCATCTATGCACTTATATTATTATATTGCACAATTTGAAGGGTCCCAAGCTTATATGCTTATGCTTTCAAGCGTCCTGCTGGATTGGAAAGGCAAGCCACCAATGATGGTACAAGGTGCAGTTTGGCTCCAGACGGGGGGGGCTGTAAACATGACATGAAGCCTCTCTCCTGGTGGGATGTGAGCATGGGACCTCAGCTTTGCTAAGCCGAAGATTATCTTGCGTTGTCAAGCAGCACTAGTGCTACGTGATGCAGTCCATCACTTTGTTTTCACCTTGGGCTGGGAACTGCAGAAAGGAGTTGCACTTTAGTCTCTCTAGCACAGAGGTGGTTTGGTTCAGACCTCTGGAATTTCTGGATCCTGAAGGAGACTTCAAAAAACACAGGAAAGGCTGGACTTGCCTTGCAAAGCAGCGGTACCACAACACACACAAGACTATATTCTATATTAAATTAGGAAATGCTTTCTCCATTTATCCCTAAGCCAAGCAATGCTAGGTGAGCCAAACAAAGTGAATTCATGTGCTCTAAACGCACACTGTCCAAGCAGACATGAATCCTTTTTCCGTTCAGAGCAAGGCATTATTTATGAGTTAGCTATATATTCCCTTGTGTTCACAGTGCAAGAAAAATACATTCATTCTCTCCTTGATATGATACTATAGCTCTCCAAGCCTCCTCAATATAGTGGGTTCAGGATAAATTCCTCATTTGTCCTGTCTTTACAATTCCCAACAAACGAGTTCTAGAATGACAGAACACCATTTTATTGAACTAACTAGCTGCTTTTGACTTTCTTCTCATTTCTGCCCTATAACACAGAGCCTTTTATCTTGGGGCTGTCTCCTCCCGGGCATGCCTCCAGCTAGCCTTAGCGCCTGCTGCACATGAGCACAGTCTACGCAATATCATCATTGCTTTAAAAATGTACCAAATGCAAGAAAACAGTTTCTCTTACACTTCCCTCCCACCCCCTCCTTTTTTTTTTAATAAGAATTTTTCCATGTGGTTAGAGAAATAACATCTGGAATTACTGAAGGCTGCCAAAAGGAGAGAATGAAAACAATGAGTTGAGTCACACTTGAACCTACCAACTTCGAATAATTTAGTCCTTCTTGAGGCAGTTTGAAAAGAAAAAAAATACAGAAAAGGTTTTAATTTGTTTTTTATAATACAACATTTTTTTAAATCTGCTGATGTAAGTTGCAGAGTCAGCCAAGACATAGCACCATAGCATAGGCATTCATCCTTGAAGCACTGTGATATCACAATCTTTCTGTAATTTATCTATACATATGCAACAGTAGATCCAGGTGTCTCTTTCTAAGTAGAGTCCCACTGAACTAGTCAGATTTCTCCCAGGAGCAGATACGGAGCTGCACTGGACCTTTTCATTTCATCCCACAATGTAGCGCAGATAATTTGAAAGTTTCCTTAATGCCCCTTTGATTTTCATACCTGTGAACAGTGCTGGTATGCTCTGGCGAATTTTAATATGGTTTCATACTGTTGCAATATAGTCTCTGTAAAAGATCAGCTTCCGTATGATTGCCTTAACCCTAATCAAGGACATTATATTTCTCTGCCTACTCTAGGAAAAGCCTTCAAGTGTTTCTGTGGTCTGAATTTTTCACCTCGAACAGTTATGCTATGCTAGTGCATGGCTGGTTTGTCCACTGAAGCCGATGATTACAACACCAGTATAGACAGACTGAGCAGTTAAAACCCTTTAATGAAATAGGAAACTCAGGTGATAGGAACCACCAGCAAAATGTTATGTGAAAAAAGTTACAAATAGGAAGCAATCCAGGCAGCCCGAGGAGTTTTCTATAGGATTTAAATGCAAATGTATGTGTGTCAGGTGGAGGAAGAAAAGAACAAAACTGGAGGCTACATGCTGTTTGCTGGAGACTTGCATATATGAGAGGGAAGGCAAGCAAAGCACAGTAATCATAGAAGGATCTGTGGCAACTCTGGGAAAACAAAAACAAAAACAAAAACAACCCAAAAAACAACCCACTAGACCTCTGGAGAACATGCTTAGCTAGAAAGCCAATAAACTTTCTCCTGCTGATTGATACATAACATGTTCAGGGATTTATAAGTATTGTTCGCAATCTGTCTGAATCCAAGACATACCCAACTTCATATCCACTTTTTCTCCTTAAAGAAACCACTCAAAAGGCTTAACTGCTAGGTCAAGCAGGATTGCATGGTTCATATATAAGCAAAGTATGTGAAATTATTATCAGTCCCATACAGTATCATCTGACAACGAAGAAAAGGTGAGGTAGAGTCATGCTGTATGACCACAGGAGATGCTACACTCTCTTCATGAGGGCAATTATAGTATAAACTCTTTTACAAGAGTGGTTTACTGGCATTTCAAAAAGCCTTTAGAAACAGCCATATTAGCATTTCTACTAACATCACGCTTGCTGACACTATCTTACTACCATTGTTACCACTACTCTTGCAGGAAGAGCCGATGACGTTCACAGTAGCTTTTGCAGCAGTGTCCTAGCGTGATAATTCCACCCTGGCTTCAGCAGCCCATTACTGGCTCGGGCAAAAGGTAGCTACTCCCCTCCTTTCAGTTCACAAAAGTTGTCATTTCATCAGGCTGTGACAAGCCGCTCTCTGCGTAGCTATCGTAGCTTCTTTCTCTCGGTGCAAAGCTACTGGAAATTCTTATCGCGCTTGGCCACTCCATTGTTCCCCGCTATCACGTGTTATCGGGGGAGTCACTGCACACGTTGGCTTTTTTCTTTTCACTAAGTCACTTGGCAACAGTTCCAGTAGCTCTCCTTGCCTCAAAGGCTTTAAACAATTCTACCAAGATGGCTGAGCAGCTAGGGATGCATTAACACAACTCCCTCACGTGGACAGACCTTTGTTCCAGGATAAGGCAGGATAAGACTCACTATTTAGTTTAAAAGCCTTCATAAATAGTAAGCCAAAATAACCCCATCTAGTTTAATGCCAAAACAGGAGTGTCTACAAGATGTGGCTACGCTGATTTAGTTTTGCCGTTTCAAATTCGCTCCTTATCTCATACCAAGAGCCTTCCCGTTTAGACAAAGTGTTAGCCTGCTAAATGGTAGTTAACCACCCACTATTTTGTACTTATTAACTTACTGCCATTTAACATAAATGTTTAGGCAAACCATGAGAGAGATCAAAATTCTGATCCTTATATTAAAAAGAAAAGGCTCCAGGCATTAGATTGTAAAATATGATTTCCCAGGATATATTAAATTCTGGTTTAATATTCTTTTTGATATCACAGAAAGTCAAACCTCATTTCATAAGAGGGCACTCCAACATGCTTTGCATACAGCATGCTTTCCCTTGATAAAGTCTCTGTGCTGCAGCAAACTTGGAATTTGATCAGAACTTCTGGAGCACCCAGCGGTGGGAGTGGAGGAGAGCAAAAACCACACTGTGAACCTCATCTCACAGAAGTTCTTAGGTAGTCTTACAGTGAACACAAACAAGAGGAATGAGCCAAGGGTCTCTGCAGAAAGCATCACAGACTTGAGCTGTGCTGCAGGACCGACTGCAGATGCAGAGCCTGGCTCATACAGCAATGCCGAGTACAGCACACAGCGTAGCCACATGTTGACTACGTTTCTGCAAGAGGCATGGCAGAATGATGGACAGAAGCATGCATTCAGGACCATCTGCAACCAAAATGGTATCAAGGCCTGAGACTTTTCATGTGGTAACCATCAGTCTAACTATAGAAGAACTGCTGAGAAATAAAACTTATGACCTAACCTTGGTTGCAATATATCTGCTGTGCCTCAGCGGTTCCCACAAAGTACAGAGTTTCAGAGGGAAGTTCCCCTCTGTCCTCAGCCTTGCATAACTCTTTCATATGTTCCTTTAGCTTTTGCATACTTCAACATGAAACAGTGGGTTGAAACACAAAAGCACAATCGTTTACAAGAAAACCTACCATGACTGATGTCATTAGAGGAAGCCAGCAGGAGGCTGCATAGAAGAGGGAAGTTTGGAATGAAATGGAGAGCGCCCTGATAATCTGGGGATGGACAATTTACTGCAAGACACCACCAACCACTCTCGATTTCTCTCCCTTCTCTGCTTGGCACACAATTACCCAGAAGTAGAAGATTCCTGCAATTAATGGGTGATACTCTGAGGTCAACATAGTAGGTTTTTATCTAACAAGTTTAAAGTGAAGACTCACCACTGACAATCTATCTTTTGAATTTATTAATTTGATTGTGCCACACTCCGGATCTACTCCCTGTATTAGTGGCTGTCAAATACAAAGCTGATGCAGCCAGGTGTAGCATATTAAGCCCCCTCATAGGGCCATCCTCACCTGATTGCAATTGCTGAGTAACGTCATTTTGGAGACATGAGAGCAGCCAAACAAAGGATGAGATGGTCAAGAGCCTTGAACCATTCTTCAATTTGCCTCAAGTCCTGAGCATCCTTTCTGGTACACACTGCCATGCTGTCTGTGCAGCAGTGAGAAGTTGCTGGCAGAAAGCAGTAAGCCGCTGTCCTGTGAATATCTGCTATTCTTCTGCAGGAAACTTTGCCATTATGCGCCTAGGTGTTGACTGAATGCGATGACTGCAGTTGAGTATTTTCTGTGCTGCTCTGAGACAGTGTGCTTTCAGCAGACAAAAGTGAATTTTCAGGACATTCTTAACAGCAAATCATGATTCAGATGATAAAGGAAGGTTTTCATAGCAGACTGTATGAAAAAAAAAGAAGTTATAATGCCAGGGGCATGGCTTGCCCAGAGGCTAACAACAGTAATGGTTTACTGCACAGCACTCTAGGAGCAGTCTCCATGTTGTTTGGAGTCACAAGCGGTAGCTTTGAGTAACTAACTAATTAGCAAAAGATCCTTGTATCTTGTAGATCAGTTTATATGCTTAAATTAAATTCTCACCAGTAATATAGATTAAAAAAAAAAAAGTGATTATTTATTAACATCAATTGTTATTTAATGAACTTCATTCTATTTCATAACTGATTAAGGCTCTTCCATATTAATTCTTGCAAAATAAATTGCAAGCCTCATCTCCACTGAAATTTTATCCCCTTCCTTCACCCTCCCACACAGTAGGTGCTTTGTAAATTGTGATTACCTTTTATCACACTGTTCTTTTATTTGTAATAACTAATTGTGATGGTTATCTTCTTGATGTGGGATTTTATACTTCTTAAAAAAAAAAAGAAAAAAATACATGCAGTATCAGAAATTTACTTATATTCAGGCATTGTTCAGTTGCTTCTTCCTGTGTTCTCATGCTTCTCATTGCCCTTCCCCAAGACAGTCTCTGATTTAGGAGAGGAGTGGGAAAAAGAGTATTTATGAATATCATCAGATTCACTATTCTCTACAAGCCTGTGTTTAGTCTGAAAGAATGT
This sequence comes from Mesitornis unicolor, assembly GCF_000695765.1. NCBI lineage: Eukaryota > Metazoa > Chordata > Aves > Mesitornithiformes > Mesitornithidae > Mesitornis > Mesitornis unicolor. The sequence goes on from NW_010208057.1 coordinate 18,472, forward strand.
ATGAGATAGTTTAAATATGTCTCCCTCTCTTCCTTTTAGCAGTCCTCACCATCAAAAAAATAAGAGTTTTCCAGGGAAAAATAATCATTATCAATTAAAATAGGACCCTAGTTTTGTCAACTGGACAAACTACTCTGGCGTAGGTAGTGCTGATCTAGAAAATCACAACCTACCCGAACGTCTTTGTTAGTGGAACTACAAAAGTGGCCCAAGTTATCATGTACACAAAAAGGCTACATTAGCTACAGCAATGATTTCTGGGTTTTAAATCCTTTTTATGGTCAATATATCTGCCAAGTCTTTCAATTCAGAAGCCACTCAGATAATTGAAAAATCAAATCTTTCAGTAATGGGCAGCAACAGTTACTATTTTGTTGATAAATATTTTTAAAAAGGCAAAACAAAACCAAATAACAACAAAAAACCCCAACAACAACAAAGAAAACCAAATCATGTGTTTTTTCCCATAGTGGTTAGGTATGGCTTAGCTTTAGCATAATCCTATTAAGTTCCCTTCTTAAATAAAAATGGAACTAAATAGCTAGCTTTAAATAAATAGTAAATCTCTACAATTTACTTTAGCACAAGGGATTGATTATATTAATCTGTAACACAACTCTTTCTGTGGCAAATGAGTGCATTTAGTTATGGAATAGCATGCCCGTATATGTTAGAAGCTGAAATCATGGCTTATTTCATAAAACATTTGAGGTCTCATTGCAATGCTTTCCAAAGACACTAGAGTCTCCTTCTCTGGAGACATTCAAAAACCCACCTGGACGCGTTCCTGTGTGACTTAATCTAGGTGATCCTGCTCTGGTAGGTGAGTTGGACTGGGTGATCATTTGAGGTCCCTTCCAACTCCTAATGTTCTGTGATTCTGTGAAATGAAATTGAGCTTCAAAACAAAAAAAAAAATCAGGGAATGCAGAGCACAAATCCACTGTCATTTAACTTAATCATTTGAATAAGTGATTTAACTATATACATTCCCCAAATGCACAAACTATTAAGAAAAGTTAAAACTTAAATGTATCTTTGGGTTTATGACTAAAGCAGAAGAGTTAAATAGGAATATTGTCCAAATTTTGTCATTTTACTTGTTCTTGAGAGTATTTTCTTTTATTCACATTTACTCTATTTAAGACAGTAATTCTTACTTAGGAAATAAACATCAGGAAGTAATTAGATCTCTTCAGAAATAAACAATTAATAGGCTTATAATGCACTTGCTCTGTGGATACATGTCCTCCTCAGTGCATTAGCGAAGGATACCAAATTGTGAGAGGAACTAAATACCAAATAACTATTTAACAAAGTTAAGTGAAAGCATTTGAACAAACCACAAAGCATTTAGTTAATTTTTTGTGCAGAGTAGCTATTCAGAGAGAGTAATAATGCAAGATTTTAAAAAACAAACTTTGAAAAATATTCCTGCTTCTACCTAACTTCATGTAAGCACATTTTTAAAACATCTTGCAGGCTTTACAAGCCATTGGAGTTATTGCTTGTCATGGCCCTCACACCAAAGAACAGGTGTTTTGTCATGAACTTGGGCACAAATCTCATTTTGGTTACCCATTTTAAGTAATTCCCATGTCATTCCAGGAGTCTCTTAAAAGCCTTCCATCCAGATGATGAGGTGAGCTACTCAGCTTTAATTTAAGGCGGGTAGAGGGGTGAATGGATCATTTCTAAACGAGTACATCTCTAGCCTTTGTGGTTGTGGCAAAGAATGGAAAAACATGAGCAAGAGTGCACCCCCACAGCCGCAAATATAAGGAAAAAAAACCTATTTAATTATATAGGTGAGTTTGACAATATGTGGACATGGGGAAAAGAAATATGAGAAATACGAGCAATGCTAGAGAATTTTCTGTGGGCAGAATACAGCTATAAACCAGAACCCCTCAAGGCTCACAGAGTGAAGCAAACTTACCTCACCCTCAGCCTGATGCTGCAGCCTGGAGATACAGCAGGCAGCGGCATCCTGTATCAGCCTGGTCCAACTTCACAGATAAGCAACCCAGCCTTTTTCTTTCTTTTGCTTAAATTCTTTACACTCTCTCCAGCAGACAGCTCAGCTACAAGACATTAAAACAAAAGAGCAGAGATTATTATATTAATCCTCAGCAAATAGGCTTTTGCCTCTAAAGCTACACGAGTTCATATTGAGTATATAACACTACAACTTGCAATAGTTTCTTCTCCATCAACCAGTATGTCAGCTTCATTTACGTGGCGTACAGAAGATGATTAAGGGAAAAAAAAGGGAGGGGGTGAGGGGAAGGGCAGGGAAGGGAATCTCTTTGCATGAAGTCCTTTCTTCTTAGACAAACAGCATATTTCTGTTGTGTCTAGGATAATAATGGAGCTTTTCCTAAAATATTAAAAATAACTGAGCAGTTATCTCTGTATCACTGTTAGTGTTGTGTAATTATTGATGAAAAGTAATTCTGCATCACCAAGGTGACAACATACAACAATATCGGTTTGTGGACTGTCAGGTGTCAAATGTGTAGTGTCAGTAGCTGCTTTCACAATAATGGAAATAATAGTAGCTGTCATTATTCACTGGAACCGAAGCTCACAAACACCTTAAATGCACACCAGTTTGAGATTCGGGTCAGATGTTCCTAGACCCCAGCTTCCTCCTTTATCCAGTGGTCAATATGCTCCTCCTGGCTAACAAGAAGTTTGAATGTTTTGTAAGACTGATGAAAAAATTGTCTGGGAGGGTTAAAACAGATTAGCAAGGAACTGCAAGGTGATGAATGGAGCCTGTCCCTGCAAGCCTTCCAGGTTATCTTCATCTTCATGCCCACTGGGAACTGACTCACAGGTGTTTTAGGAAGAAGCAGCTGCCTACTTGCCTACTTTCAGCTTTTGACTCCAGGTTTACAGAATAAGATACACAACAGAGAGGAGACAGTCTGCCAGAGATAATCAAACTGCATTTGCTACATCTGAGGTAGAGCTTGTCTAGCAAGTGAGCAGAAAGGTTTCCACATTTCAAACTCAAGGCAGGTCCCATCCCACTGACAAAGGGCAGAGTCTCTGAAAGGGGAAAAGCATTTAAAGCAAATTAACATCATTAGTGAATTTAGAGCTGCTGAAAGCTGCTTGACATGGGTTGACATTTCTGGAGACCGACAGCCTCCAGTTGCAGGGCAGACAAAACAGGAGGCGTCGTCTCCCAGATTCCCCCTCCACAGGTCCCTGGGCAGAGGCGGAGGGTGGGAACATGCACATGTGGAAGTCCTGACCAGCACTGAGCAGAGCCTTCACATCAAGTAATCATGCATCATATTCATATCACTCCTGCCTTGCTCCACACCAAGCCCTTCACGTCTTACTCCTGGGGGCAAAAGGTGTACAAGGAAGTTGCACACCAATTGAGAATATTTATTCTCTCAGTGCTGTTTGAATCGATGAATTTGAACTTAAATGTAATTTAAAGCAATGGATCAAGAAATCAACACAACTTAAAAACTCAACCCTAGGAGTTACATGGGTTTCTAATAAATAACAGTCTGTCACCAGCAGAGTCAAGGCAGCATTTATGTAAGCAATATCATACTTTTTGATGGAGTTTTCCATTTCACAAGCATAAAACATAGACTCATAGCATATCTGTTAGAAGATAAGCCCAGCAGATAGGAATCTCTGACACTTTATCTTGCCTTGCCTCAAACTAATTAATATGGTATTACCCTGTCTTCTAAGAATCACCTGTGATTTATAAAGTAAAAATTGTCATTATTCCTATCCAACACATGATAAAACTGAGGTACATGTAGGTTAACTAGCATGAAAGCAAAACAGAAGCCGAGTTGTAAAGACAATACTGAACCCATATAGTGCAGATATCTGCACCCATAGTCGATCCACTGAATCCATTAAGTTTGCTAGGTATATGGTTTTGCATTTTTACTGTAACCTTTGTCCTAGGAGGATTGCTTATCTGCAAGTCAATAGCAACAACACATTTTTATGAAGCAGGAGACAAAAATCTAATAATTTTTTTTTTTAAACGCGCAACTTCAAACTCCAAAGTCACATTAAGTCCAGAACCACACTAAACCCTCCTGAGAAGCGTGCAAGCAAAGAATAAAGAGCTGAATGAGCGGAAAAGGGGCGTTGCTTGGTTCAAAGAGTCACCGAATCTATTTACAAAGGGCGCCGAGAGGTCGGAGCGGGGCCTGCGCAGCCGTCCAGAATTACCCTGGCCAGAAACAGACGTTGCATCGCTTTGCAGCGCGCAAACCTTGTTCTATCAGTGAAACTATAGTAACTACATGACCACTGGGGATTAGCGTGACCCCGGGTCATAAAACTTGATCGCGGTAGATTAGCAAAAGATCAGAGGCCTTTTTTCTTTCCATTAAAGAAAGAGCATCAGAAATGAGATGCTGATTCTCCTTCCGATCAGAAGTAAAACACACACATGACAAAACAAATGTGTGCTTACAAATATTTTGTCATATTAGATTAAATTCTAGTGCACAGACTAAACAGAGAAATCTGAAATACTTGTGTTTGGGATAGTCTCGGAGCTTTTATACAAAGAAAGAGAGAAGTTTATACTTCGGCATTGCACAGCGCGCAGTCATCTCATACCTGCTGCCTAGCACAAACACAGCTCGCTGTACAGCAGCGATGTATCTGTCAACGCAAGAACACATCGGTTTAACTGTCAAGATCCTTCTCCTTCCCTACTGATTTGACCATGCCGCCCTTCTGCTCATGGTGCTTCTTGTTCTTTCCTGATAAACAACAGCCTGCCCTCTCTTTCTCTAGACTGAGTTTTAGGTCCATCTGCCCTTGTTTCCACTCTGATTTCCTACTTCTTTCCTATTTTTGTCTCATTTTAGCTCTGCACATCCTGCAGAGGCCCCGTCTAATAGCTAAAGCAGCCTCCCACCTTCAACCTACCTCAGTTTCTTGCGAATACCACTCCTTTTTGCAGTGCTTTCTTATGCCAATCTCCTCATCAAAAACATTTCCATGCCTTCCTACCTATTGTTACTCCATGCACCAGGTTGGTCTGAGTCAAGGGGAAGCTTGTTGGGGCAGAGGCAGGGCAAGGAAAAGATGTAAGACACTAATTAGGTCGGGCAGGGACTCAGCCTGGACAGACAGCAGGCACAGGGAGCAAGGGGCACCAGGGCACCCAGTTGAACAGGGTGTGTGGAGAAACAGATCCTGGAGGCTGAAAGATAGTAGGGTTAAATCTGCCAGGCAGAAGAAACTGCAGCGCAATGCTGATGTTTGGCATCAACAGGATGGGGTTTTTTTAGGCTACAAATTATAAGAAAGGTACTAGTCACTAGGCTAGTTCGATGGCTTCTCAGTAGGGTTCTGGCTCCAAGAAAAGACTATACTTGGCTTTTAGAAGAAACCCTCATAAATTTAAGAAAGGAATTGTGTAAGTGCAACATGCTTGCGGTGACAGGAGTGCCTAGACTCATTAACCCAGGAGGTCCTTTCCAGTTCTGTGCGTTTTTGTTTTCCAGGAAGTAAAAGGTGAGGAGTAAAAGAGCTTGTTGGACTGGTATAATTTTCACAAGGTAGAAGGTGGAGGAGAGAGCAAAGCAGTGCCTGAGCTTCAGGGCTTTTTTGGAGAAGGAAGTTTCAACCTTTTCTTCTCATTTTTTAAAATACATAATGGCCCGGCTTTCTGTTCATACTTAACCTGCAAAATAGTGTACACCAAACTCCTGAACAAGTCCATTGCTCCAAGATCTGTTCTGTTCCTGGGACTGCTGAAGGTTGAAGAGGAGCATGGGGAAGTACAGCAGGCCAGCATGTCCAAGGAAATAAACTGGGCAGTCACCCAGGCTGGCAGAACTGGAGGAGCAGCATTTCTGGGATGCTTTCTGAAGAACTGCTGACTGGTCAGCATGGCTTACTATGTAAATATGGAATAGCAACAAAAATTGATTTTGCCAGAACCACAAAATAATTAGGACAATTCCTGCCCTGCAGAAAAGGTATCTAAGAGAATTTAATTGCATCAGCAGAGGGCTGAAAGTCTATGCTAACTGTACCCAGAACAGGGAGACCTTATTGCTCTACAACTACCTGAAAGGAGGTTGTAGAGAGGTGGGGGTTGATCTCCTTCCATGTACCTAGTGACAGGAAAAAAGGAAATGGCCTCAAGTTGCGCCAGGGGAGGTTTAGATGGGATATTAGGAAACATTTATTTACTGAAAGAGAGGTCAAACACTGGAACAGGCAGCCCAGGAAGGTGGTGGAGTCACCATCCTTGGAGGTGTTCAAGAAGTGCATTGATGTGGCACTTCAAGACATGGTTTAGTGGGCATGGTGGTGTTAGGTTGACAGGTGGACTTGATCTTAGAGGTCTCTTCCAACCTTAATGATTCTGTGATTCTGAAACAGCATCAGCAAGACGGAGAGCTACACCACACATGGGTGTCCACAAACAGCTCCTCTTATTTCTGCTGCCCATCTACCTCTTCCTATCTCACCTCCACCCTTCTCAGTGCCTCCTCTCTTCTCTCGGCTCCTATCAGCCCAGGCAGTGCCTCACTCTTCCTCATAGAAAAACACTCTCCATGCTGACAGCACAGGGAGGGACATTCATGGACAGCCAAGAGGTCTCTGGGACTGCAACACTGATGAGGCTCTCATCATCCTCTAAAGAAGAAATAATTCAGAATACATGGGTTTAATAGTGTCCCGTGGGATGTCCTTGTAGAGTCTCAGCACTCCTTGACAGCATCCAGCAAGGACGTGTGATTGCAGCATACCCCTCTTCCTTGACAAGAAATTCCCACAAAGCAGTTATATCAAAAATTTTGTCACACCACCATACATCTCTCTCCTTGCTCACCCTGGCAGCATCTCCTTCAGTCCTCAGCATCTTCTTTGGTCCTGTGTTGCTGCCACCCTTGCTCAGCCAGGTACATTGGTGGCAGCAGCGCAAACAGTAGATGAGGCCCTGTGAGTCAGGGCAATGACAGTAACTCCACCATCATAGCCCAAAGCACTGGTGTCTAGGATGGCACAGGGAGTTATGTTAGCAGATGCGATTTCAAACCTCTACCTGCCAGCAGCAACCAACAAGGATCTAGACCCAGTATGGTGGTCAAAGGACACTGCTTCAAACCCCTTCACTCCTGTTTACAGCAACATCAACCCAAAATTACATTAAATCTGCCACTCACTGCCTTTGCCCTAAAACTTCCTAAATGACTTTGACTTTCATGGGGCATGCAGCAAGCCTGACCCTCCTCCGTGCACTCACCTCCCCTAAACAGCTAGCATAACATACCTTCTCTGCCTGGGTTTTGCTTTCATTGTATCGGTTTCAGAACGGATCTCTGAAATAGTCCAAGACTTAAGATGATGATATTTTGACTGGCTTTTGAAGGAAAAAAGTTCTTTCTTTCAATGTCCATTCATTACCTAAAATGCTGCTCCACAGAGAAAACTCACTCCTCTATAAGAAGAGAAAAAGAAGAAAAATTGGCATTATCTCATACTTCAGATAGGGAAGATAGCTAAACTCTGAGTAGGAGACAAATGGAAAAGGCTTTTCCAGCTGCGGGGCAATGCCCCACATTCAGGTGTATGCTGATGGCTGCCTCACACTGCTCAGATGGGGTTTCCAGGCTCCAATGTGATCCAGCCCAAACTCCTTCTAGCAACCTGCTTCCATCTGCAGAGCTGTGCCTGCCATGAGTGTCTGAAAACAAGTCCTCCTCTTCTTCTAGCCTCTGCCACCTGCAGACCCAGGCCCTGAATTCCCATTGCCCATGTTGGGGTATTGGACCAGCTGGGCTTTCAGCTCAAGGGTCCCATACCTGTGCATGCACCTCTGCAGAACTGGCTAATACTCATTTGACCATGCAGTCTTTGGTGTCTGATAATTTAAAAAGAAAAAGAAATATCTTCCTGATGTCTGTGGTTGAGAAATGTTTGTGCCAAGTGCCATTCATCTGGTAGCTATAGCTACATATATATTTATATTTGACTTGCACTTGACTTAATATCACATGAACTGGTGAGAGTAAGAGGACATTGATCTCTGCCTTACAGCTTTGCTTCACAACAAAGGTGTAGGCGCAAGAGGTGGATTCACCACAGAATATTAATGGATTGTAGTTTGGGCGGGAACAGTTTGTAAACATCAGAAGAAACAGCAACAAAAATATTTGTGTTGCGAAACAGTAACACGTGTCATTAAAAGACAGCTTACTTTTCAGACATGTACAGTGCTCCACATTGTTCCCATGCTTTTCAAAGGAAACGATTAGTGTTATTAGCACAGCAGTCCTCTCTTACAAAAGCAACTCTAGCCAAGGTTAATGTTTAAGAAGGAATTAAATATTAACTCAAGGGAAAGCACAGAAGTAGTGATGGTTTCAGACCATACATCAGGCATGCAAAGAAATATTGCTGTGAAAGAAAGAAAGAAAGAAAAAAGCAGGTTTGGTTCCCAAAGCTAATAAAAATTAAATAAATAAATAAATAAATCAGAGTTCTCCCACCTCATCACCTTCAGGTTCCCTGAGAAGGAATGACGGTATTGCCTCTCTGATTTTCACCCCAGGACAAGTAATTTTCCTCCTGTATTTGGTTTAGCAATGACTCCTTAACAATAGAAGGTGGATCACAGTGACTTAACCTGCTGAGGAGGGCTGCAATTTGATTCCCAGCCTGAGAGTTGCAGGTAAGATAAAGTGCAAAGGTGGCTAAACACCACACCAAGCAAGGTCTAGCCCTGTGGCTTTGCCTGGAAAGGAAAATAGATTATTATTACTATTACTATTACTATTACTATTACTATTACTATTACTATTACTATTACTATTACTATTATTATTATAGCAGCAAATCTACCAAGATCTGTTCCTTTTCTCCTGTTCCAGCTCCAGTACATGAAAACCCTTGCAGCTGTCTGAAGACAGTTTTATAGTGGCAAAATGACTTGTTATGTTAGTCCACAACATGCATTCTGCCCTGTTCTACAATAGTCCCTTATTCTCTTTCCCATCTTTGCATTCACTGCAAACTTATGAGCTGAGAACAAAGTAATGAATATTAACTAACTGCACCACTATAAATCCACTTTTTTTATATTGCATGTTGTGCTGAACTTCCAGAATAACATTCTCATTAATATGAATCTTTGGTCCTAGACTATACCTATACTATACTTTTCATCCTCAAAGCATTTTAAAGATATTAACTAATTAATCCACTCAAACACCTTTGGGGGAAGCAAACAATCATCACCATGTTGTTCTTATGTTTTTACAGATAGAGAAACTGAGGCAGGGAAGGAACTTATTCAGTGCCTCAGAGGGAAGGAGTGTGAGAAAGTTCTCAGGATTCGCTGCCTCCCTGCCCTAAACCCAAGCTACTACTGCAGCTCATCTGCACCTCATCACTTGTCACTGTGGCAAGCGTGCCTTCCTTCCACACTCATATAATTTTACAGCAACTCTTCAGCATACGGTTTTTAATAAATTGCAAACACCAGATAAGCAGCTCTCTATTCACAATAGGAAAGAAGGAAAAATAAAAGGGAAAGAAAAGGACAAAACAGCTTCATGAGGAAAGAGAGAAATCACTGGAGCCAACTCAGCCTCATGAGCTGCTTATTTCATCCCGGAAAGACTTGCAAGTACATTATGTGAGCAGTGTGTGCCCTTAATGAGCAAGTGGGAGAAAACTCCTCTTCTCTAGAGGAGCAAAGCAGTACAAAATGAAATCTCAACTCTGAGATTATTTATTCATGCGAATGGCTATGTATGCAGGCTGTCTCAGGAACTCAAAAGGACTACAACATGTGTAAACAGAAATCCTACACATTCCAGTTTGAAGGATGGAGGGGAAAAAACTTCTGCACATTTTGGTTGCTCACTAAATACATGCCTCTGTGAAGCCCAGAACTCTTGGAAATCTGCTCTGAAAGGCCTGTCCCACTTTCACTAGTGGGTCTGCATCACACTGTTCACGTTTCTTTTATTCCTTGCCTTGTAAGGGAAATTAGGAAAGCTATATGTAATGGTTTCTTCACTTCATCATCTGGAAACCAGTACGTACTGCAACTCAAGGGATGAAAAACTAGCTTGGGTCTTAAAAGCTAATCTTTTAGGAGTCAAAGGCTAAATAAATAATGATTTGCATAGGAAACCACCCATACAGAGCCTGGAAAGGTAAGTCTAAACTGACTCTACAGAGCACCAAGACATGACTATTTCTCAGACAGGTATTGGAGGCTGCAGGCTGGAGCAATAGGCACCAAAGTCCAAGCACAACTTGACACCAAATGCTGTAACAAGATGTTCTTATGTTTTCTCTGACCACTTTCTTTAGGCAAGAATAGCTTCTAATCTATTTTCTTTCCGTGCTGCAGCTTTGTCTAAGAGAACCTTAGCAACCTAAAATGCTGATTTAGTCCCATCACTTGAACGGTTGTAGAATGACAATAAAGCATTATGGCTTATTTCTCTTCACCAAGTAAATTGCCCAAACTCAACACCAGTACAGTGGAGTTCACCAGTGGAAACTGCAGAGTCTGGGACACCACGTTACCTGGAAGCATCTTTGCTCTGTCCACAATGGTGCCAATAACAACATCTAACAATTCAACTGATTTCTCAAAATCCAAACAGTCATTTACAGCAATGAGGCAATTTGTATGGCTCCAGGTGAAAAGGTCTCCAAGGCCATTCAGAAATGCTGTGTATTTCTTTATCTGTTTTTTTTCCTTGGCTTCATTGCGTCATGTTTTACAACTGCTCATCAGGTATTGGCTAACCAGGGTTATTATGACAAGAATATATCACTAGCATTTTAATCCGTTGCTTCACTACTTCTTTCTTAAGTATTTTATGCTCTCAACAAACTGATCCAGCTGCTTTCAGATGATGTTATCTTGGACTTTTTAGTCATTTGATAACTCCAGGAGATAAGTGCAACTCCTCCCCTATGTCCATCCTTCTTACACGTCTGTCTGCGTTGAGCAGCTTGTTCCACAGTTCCTTCCAGCTGCTGCCCACACACTGGCCCATATCTGGCTTGGCTTATTCCCTCCTATCAGGCCGAGGATCTCACACTATCTTACTCAGTTGCACAATTTCTTGCTACAAACTCCTTTTACATAAGGTTGTTAATCATTTACTCATCTGTCTCTTTTACAGTACTGTACACTTAATTTGACACGCTGCACTAATAGATTTGTGGGGTTACTGTCAGAAGATTTAGTGACACATTTTCTTGTGGTTGATGGTCATTTTTTGCTGAAATGCCTTCACTCATTTTCTATGGCTGGGCAGATTACAAGATCTGCAACTTAACTCACCAAGATAGGATCCTGCAAGACTTTAGAGCAGTTCTGACAGTGGCATTTGCAAGACCGTACTGACCACAGCGGCCAAGGTTGAGACAGGCACGCGGGGCAGTTTCTCAAGCACGTTCCCACTCGCAAGGGAAGTGCCAGGCTGAGACAGGAAACAGGTACTTCCCTGTAAAGACATTTTCAGCAGCTCTTTGTAGAAAGTACAAAGTTGCCTAGTTTGGAGGAGGCATTTCCATCACTAAAGTTCACAGGGCTTGATTTGGAAATTTCCTCAGGTGCTTACGTTTTCAATAGTCATTATGTTTATGTTACAATAGACCGTCTCCATATAGACCAATATATCACTAAAGTGGGCAGAGACAGCTGTCAAAATAGAAGCATATGAAGATTTAAGAGCTGTATGATGCAAATGGCTCAACATCCCTGTACCCAAAATTCACATTTCTCACAAAAAAAACCCCTTATTACCAAAATCCCTTTTCAATGTGATTGACTCTTAGTTCTGGTATCAGAATGGTGTCATGTAAAAGCCACTAACTACCCTTTTTAAAGAACATCTCATTATTGCACTGACATCATGTGTGATACAGTTTCCAGAGAGAGAACAGTGGGATCACCAGCACATTTGCACAAGTGATGTCTGTGCTACTGTCTGTGGGTGGTGCAGGCACATGTACCAGATGCAGCATGTCTGGAAGATATCCCATGCCACATGTTTGGTACCCAGATCTCCAACTGGCTGCTGAGAAGCTGGGATCAAATACTCTCAGGGAGAATTTGAGAACTGGTAAGAGCTTAAATTCATCGAGGAGGTAAATATCAATGTGCTGTGGGTATCTACCATAGCACTGACACTACTGTGGTCAGGACACTACAGCCTGGAAACTGCATCCTAAATACAGTATTGCAGACAACCACTGTTTTGTCTTCCATTCTGCCATGGAGTTACCTCCCTGTTTTCCAACAGGTTGACGAGTTTGAGATTTTGAATTGCCACATCTTCCACCCTTCAGCCCCTCTATCAGTCCACAAAAGTATTGTCAGTAACAGACCAGTCAGCTGTCAGTAACACTTAATATATCTTATTGGCAGCACTGATAATCTTCATCTTTCCTTTGATCTTAAATGCCATCCTTGACTATCTCCATTTACTTTCCGATGCCCAGAATGTGGTAAGGTAGGTGTTTTCTGCATCCACTTGCCAGTACCCTCAATATTTGGTGCCAAAGGTGGCTGCTTTTCATTTTTGCCACTGGTTCCTCAGCCACACACAGTTTATAGTGAGTTCCAAGGTGCTCAACTTTGCAAAATCACAACTTGGCTGGCTTTCCATGATGACCATATGCTGATTCCCTGTGTAGACTTTGCAATCAGCAATGTTACCTTTTTTCCCATCCTCAGTTTCTCTACAGCTCACATCTTTTCTCCTCATAGAGCAATTATTCTGAGGCAAGCATTATAGCAGCTGAATTCTTTAATCTTTTTCCAGGTGCAGAGTGCCTGGAAGAAATCTCAGACCTTCAAAAACATTTTGATAATCTTTCAGCAGTTTTGCTGTAGGGATACCACAACATTTGTCTGCGCAGACTAGATTTCTAGAGTTCCTTGTGCCTCTATTATATGAATCACTGGTCTGTCCCATTCTGTGTGTCACAAGGGTTATGAGAGTTTACTACTACTGGTGACTAGCAGTGACTTTGGCATTGCCAGTACTAACTGCACCTTCACCTTGTAAAGCTCCTCTTGATGCCTTATCTGTGTTTTATATTGGCATAGTGGAATGAGTATACATTATGAAGATTTTAATATTTACAGTGCTTGATTTCATTTTCACACTCTTCCCTTTAATAGTCCAATGCCTTTACCCTCTACATGGCACAGTTTCCTGTCTGCATGCAGCTGCCTCATGCTGGTGTTAGATTGAGGTTTACAATGGTTTCACACTGTTATTCTAGAGTTGGAGCACTGTCTTGCACAGGCATTATTATATATTTTTTGTGGTCTACATACACTTACAAACTTTTCAGTAATGATATCATCTGTCACAATTAATGCAGATGGCAGTGTACTTGGAGCATTTTTCATTACAGTGGGATTTTCTCCTCCCCAGATCTTCCTTCTCATTTGTTCATCTTTTCCTGCTTTCTTCTTTGCATTTGTTCCTGCACAAAACATTGCTTACTTTTATAATTTTTATTCTCTCTGTTTACACTCTGTGTTTGATGTGACCTACCTCACTCTCTTGGAACACAGCTGTTAAAAATTATGTCATGGCTTTCCCCATTTCTAAGGTATAGTTTGACTTCTGGGATTTGATGTTCACACAAATCATCTGTTTCGTTCCACTGCCATTAACCAAGTGCTTCTCAGCAATGGTTGATGAAAACTTTCCGCATGTGGTACTTCCTGTGGCTTGAAGATGTTTCTGCATTGCAGCTGGAATTCTACAAGGACTTCTTCAAGCTGCTGCTCCTGGTGCTTCTGGAACCTCTGGCAGCTATTGCTCACCAGCGGTTCAAAAGGATCTGTGCCTTTATGTCTTTTTCATGTCCTTAGAGCAATGTCACAGCCGCCTTAGTTTGTATTGTTGGCATTCGTGTTCTTTGCTTGTATGTATTATAAATATTCTTAGGTTTCTGATTTCACATACTCACAGGAGGCCACCTATTTCTGACACCAAGTTCAACATTTAAGCATGAAGAGATAGGCAAAAAGCCAAAGCTGTCCAGCTTTTATTACTTCCTCTGCATGGACTATCTTGTCACTTATCCCTTTCCTGAAAGCAGTATTCTCTCAATTTCTAGACATTGTCCTACATTCTGTGTCATGCAGACAATAGAAAGCTACCCTAGCAGTTCTCCAAACACCAAAGTATCTATCCTAGCACAATTCAGAGGTGTTCTGTTGGAGAAACTGCTTTAATACTGGGACTACTAAATGTCAAAATTAGAATTTTAAAATTTCTGCTTTGACAAGTCTCTTGGTATAGTCTCTCACTGTAACAACCCATATAAAAATAACAAAGATATGGAAGAGCAAAAGATATAACCCACAGTAGACAAATTTTAAATAGGTCCTTTTTGTGGTAATACAGGATGTGTCTTCTCTGCCTTGGGTAACTTGGCAGTTTTATATGTAAAGGCTATAGTCTTGCTGTGAAATGCTATTTTAATCCCTGCATGCATTGGACAATGTGTGAGAGGCAACTGTGCCTGGATATCCTGAGCCTGGTCTGGAAAGACCAATAACATCATCAAGGAGCCATCCTCACAGCCACAGTATGTATTTCTATATTCCTGTTTCAATTAATCTAACGGCAGATCTGTTTATCTGCCTTGAGTTGATAAGGAAGTTAAACCATGCGAGTAGAAAATGACCATAAGCCACAAGAGAACATATTGTAAGAGTTACTGATAACAACCTCAAAACTTTTACAGTGTATTACAAGAGTTGCATACATACATGCCAGGCCATGCATGTGTTCAATATTACTTCTACCTGTGCTAGTAGAAGGAACAGACAAAAAGAAAGAGACATGCAAAGTTCAAAGTCTACACTATCTGCTAAGGCTTGTCAGAACGAAAACCAGGAGATACTGCCAGAATTAAATTATTTCCTCAGGACAAATCACGCATTCGGAATCAAGCAACACAGGCTGAACAGATAAAGCACATTTGTACAACATAATAATGGATAGGCATATATTTCACCAAAACAGTAAACATATACACTCCCTACAAACACAGGGCAAAACCACAAACGCAGCAGACAGCACAACATCCTTTCTGCTGAGACTTGAACAGCAAGACACAAAGAAAAAAAAACCTAAAAAGCAACTGACTGATAGATATGCATAGACTTTCTGAAAACTCTACATCTCTGAAAAAAAGGAGTCAAAGCTGTCTCCCCTCCTGCAAAAAGGGATTACACTTGTTCCAACATGAAATCCCCTTCAAAGACTACCCAAGAATTTCTAAAATACCATGGCATGAAAAAACCCCAACCATATAGCCCTCCCCAAACTAGAAAAAGGTTTTTTTTAACTCTCTAAATGAGAGTTAGTCAAAACAAACAAACAATTCAAGCAGAGACAGACCGTGTCGTATATGTGATGAGACAAATTTTAAGGGACTACCATATATGCAAACAAGCTTCACTAATTACGCCAAATTTTCGTATCTTGATGGAGACAAAAGGGGTGTATAGACATCCATACAGGAGGGCTGCATGTAGGAACTTGGAGTGCTTTTATTTCAAAAAATGCCCGATAAGGACAGGCGCCTTCCCAGGTGAACCGTCTCTATTCAGGAGCATGGCACAGTTACCAGGACAGTGCTACCACCCCCATGACCCAACCAAACGGCTCTCGCAGGTGGTCCCCATCTTTAACCAAGCCAGACAGGAAGCCTCCCTGCCAGACCAGCACCAACACTGCTCTCTGCTCTGGGGCAATCGTATATGCTCCAGGCTCTACTCCTGTTTTACTGGTAGAGAGAGGTTTTATTTCCAGTAAGCAATGGTGTGGGACAGGCAGAATTTTCCCTGCTTTTTACCCTTCATCTTTCCACAAGCAGCTGAGCTTAATGGTACACACTCCCCCCCTACTCCGCAGCAAGAGTTTAAGGTATTATTTTATATTCAGCTCACAAAAACGTATTTCCAGTGATAGGTGAGGTAGCTCTTATTTTTTAAAGACTTATAGGTACTGCTTTCCGCAGCTACATACATATTGGAGAATATAGTACAGCAGGGGAAAGGAGAAGTATTTACAGGTATTTGTTCAAGAAAACCCTGCAAATTCATGGAGTTCAAGGCTCCTTTTCATGGGCTTACTGCAAACATTCATAGCAATTTAGTTCCATCTTTAAGAAGGTTCACAAACATGGATAACACTGCAGGTTCTTGTGCAAACATATATCCATTAATGAAGATATGCTAAAAGAGTGGCACAACTATTTGCATTGAGAGTATTTGCAGAGCTAATGTAAAAGCTTCTTGTGGTTTGGGAATTCCCAAGGCAGATATCAAAAAAACAGAAAAAAAACCCACCCCCCCCCAAAACCATACAGAACACTTCAAGCAACCAATGGAAGTGATGCAAATAACAAATATTCAAATAATATATAAGTACCCTCCAGACTCCTTTTAACCATTCACTGAGCAAGATGAAAAAGTTGGTTAAAAAAAAAATTAAAAAGCAAAGAATGTTTGCATAATATTTGTAAACAGAAAGGATATATCTGCCAAACACATTTTAGCTGCAGTTAGTTCACTGCTCTTAGCCAGATTCTTCATACTTCTGCCTGCAAGGGCCTCTGCTCATTCTTTTTTGCTCAGCTCTGCACTGGATTCAGCTTTGTTACAGGTAAACGGAGACAAGGCTGGGCTAACAGCAGAGGCTCAGCCAATGCAAGATGGCACCACAGATACGGCCTCCAGCACTTCACAGCACCATTTGTGTATTCTGCTTTTATTGACTTCACAAAATGTCACCTTAATACTACACAACCAAGAGCAAAAAGGATGAAGGACAGACAGTGGAGATCATTGCTGTCTACCCAGACCTTGGAAGACCTCCTGGGAGACCAGGAACCCTTTGCCCTCCATGCTGGGGAGAAGGGGCACACACCGCTGGCAGAGCGGCTGTCTTTGCAAAAAGCTCACCCCTACATCGGTCGTGGTGGGCCAGTTCCCCTTGCACATCGCATCACAGCTCCTCACTCTCTCTCCTCCTCCCCCAGGCCCAGGGGATGGGGGATAATTTAATTTGGGGTGTTTCTGTGTAGTTCACTTGCTGCCACCATGCAGACTACCGACTGTCCCAGCGGAGGGATCTGTCATGCGGGTGAGAGGAGGAGAGGAGGCCTGGGAAGTGTTTTCAACCAGGTCTACTGCTGAAGCCAACACATTGTGCAACCTCATCCTGCAGCTCAGGGTTCCTGAAGAAATCCTCTTTTGTTGCCAAAATATGCTTCTAGTAGGGACAAGGAATTTCTATTTTCTGGGAACAAGTGATGCTCACCAAAACTGTTTCTGGCTTATCACCTGCTGTCCATTGCAGTTCCTCTATCAGAAGCACCTATTTCTATCAACCATTCAAAATTAAACTCAGGGCCAAAACAATTATGCTATAACTTGAAATCAGGGGTCTTTTAACTTTTTTTTTTCTTTTTTTAAAGCCAACTAACGACTCTGTGTATTTTTGTATTTGCCTTTAGATTAAACCAAAGCCAGCCTGAACACATTTGTTTAACCTTGGGCTTCGGTGGACTGACATGCCTGAACACAGCTCAACACAGCCAGGGCTGCAGATGCTAAGGTAACAGAAGAGCAGAAAGCTATAGCCCGTTGCTATGACCAGGCAGCTTCCAAGCCCTAACCATGACCACAGCAAACATCCCATTTGTAGAGGGACATTTGAAGGAGAGAGCAGCTGAGTTTATTCTGGCTTCTTTGCCAGCACTTCTAAACACGAGGAAAAAAGGAAGATGGGAAAGGGATGGAGGCAGAGGGGTCACAGGGAAATCTCATGGTGTTCTTTAGCTGGCAAAACCAAAAATACATACACCTACAGGGACTTCGCCGTTAATCTCACATGCAGATAAAATGGGTTACAAAGACCAAGAATTTAAAACAACGGTTGACAAAAAAAAGCTTGCTGACAATCCTTAGAGGCAGTTATGTCTGTTTCCCTACGAGTCTAACAGCAAAAATATTTGCAAAAGGCCAAGCACAACACTAAATACAGAACCATAAAATAAGAAGATGGGATTGGGACAGAGCTGTGCGTACTGCAGGTGCTACCTTGGCCAGTCCTGCTCTGGGAACAAGACAGGTCCATAGAGAAAATGCCTGTTCTTCAAAACTCCTGGTTTCTGCCTGCGTGGGTGACAACGTCAGTCTGGAGGCAGTCATATCTGATGACAAGGTTAATGACACAGAGAGCTAGTGTTGAAATAGCACCAGCAGGAACTATTTTAGCAGAAAATGCAGGTAGTAGAGGAGTTCAGCTGAAGGAGCCCCTCACCCTGTAGAAATGAAGAAACACACCCTTGGTGCTTGGGTCAACTGAACTCAAATATTCTTCTCCTACTCAACTAAAACTATGTAAATATTTAAGCCAGATGGGATACCACTTCTCTTTTTTTAACTCCCTAGCCCTCCAGCCATGTGTGTACACACACTCCCCACCCTGGGTTATACAGATAACAGGTAAGACTGTCTGAGATATCTGCCAAAAATAAAATTATAAAAATTAGTGCTGTTTACTGTTACCTGAGCTTGGGATTCCTCACAGGTAAGGTAAGGAAGCTTTCCTGCTTCCCTTCATCTTTGTAACTGTACTTAGTTTTACCAGGTACCAAAATGTTTATGTTTAGAGTGGGGAGGTGGAAGGGGGGAAGCAAAACTCATTAAAACAAATTTAAGTAGCAACATCTGTCCCAAAACAGTGCAGTCCATCCAGGTGGAAAGCATAGGGACAGGACTGGACCCCGGCTGTACCGGAGCAGGGAGTTTGCTGAATTGCATACGGCAAGTTGTAGACAGGCTACAAACGACTTCAGTGTGCAGGGTCCCCAGGGCCCGCAGCTGCAGCTGCTGCCCCCCGGCTCACGCATGCCCGGTACCCTGCCAGGAGCTCCCCCACGCACAACAGGCATTGCCAGCAGCCCTGGATGCGCGCTGAGGATGATTCACTCAAAGCCAAAAGCATCGCACAATTAAACAAGCAAGCCCATTTAAGTCTACATTAAAATGCATGCTTGTGAAACAGGACTCGGGCAGAATGAGCACTAACCTGAATGCTCAGCCAGCAATGCTGTGCAGGCCCGATTAGTTCTGAATGTTACCTTCTTGCGCTTAATTTTAGCTCTCTTGAAGGTGTCCACGTTGCACCTATCACTAGGTTATTAGCAAGCTCGCTAAGCCAGGCACATCCCCCCTGCATTGCAAAATCAAACCAGACAGGAGACAACTAAATTCTGTTAGCACCACTAAAATAGTAAGAATCTCTATACAGCTTTAGACCACAGCTACAATGGGAAAACATCTTTATTTTTATTAGTCTGCATTTCACAAGTAGCACAAATTTGAATATATAATCCCTTTTGATAAAAGGTGTAATAATCATATTCAGTAAGTTTTTAAAAATACATGCATATTCACTCATGGTTTTAAATACTATTTTAGATAGATAGACTAAACCTTTTAAATCAGTGTTAAGTATGCCAGCTGACATATTTTAAAAATGCTCTGTTTTTACGGTCTAAATATAACCTTCAGGAGAACATTTTTTTAATATGCTTTTTGATGGTGGGTAAAGCTTGGCTGAGATCAAATCTGCACTAGACAAAAGATTGTTCCAGGAACTTCTGTTCTATCACCAAAGCCGTTCATTACTGCTGAGGAGGTGGGTCACTGCTTTTGGGTTTTGCTCTTTCTCTTGTAACAATGCTGTAGTTACAAAGGTGGCTCAGCAGGTTCGTCTAATATCACAACTCATTCCTACCACCCACCCACTTTTTTAGCAAGCTTCTCATATGCTATGTGACAGCAAATGAGATATAATCATCTTACCAGTGCATCCCCACATCTTCCTGTACAACAGGGCATCGACATAAAATATTGTCCTTGTGAGGAGCAGTAATGCTTGGCTCAGCGGACTGTGCTACCAGACTTTCGTTTTTGCTTTTATTTCTAAAACACGCGCTTTGTTTTCCTTCCAGACAAAGTTCTCAATGCTCAATGGGCCTATGTGCATGTTTCATGCTCATTTCTCATGCTAATTTGCGGACAGGTCAGCAGCAGCTGCTCACCCAGACACAGGTCATTTCCCTGCCTGTAGCCCACAGTCTCCATCCACACTATTCCTCATTACAGCAATAAAGGCATGTGTTTATGTCTCCAGGTAGCTGCCAAACCTGCATCTTGTAGCGAGGGCTCTGATTCATGCAGGGAAAGGGCTTACCCTGCAACTTCTGCAGTAGTTCCCCACGTTTCCCTCCCACACCTATACTGGAGTTTTTTGCCCTTCCTGCCAGGACAGCTCTGCGGCTCATGAAACAACAGCTGATCTGCCACAGTTCACAGCCGAGGATAGGACAGCAAACCCTTACTGGCAAAAGGTGCAGCATCACAGTCCTCGCTCCAAGATAAGCTGTCCCCATTTCTCCATCTACCCCCTTCAGTATGTGCCACTACTTCCAGAAGACTGGTCATGAAGGGTTACTACAGCTAAAGCCACCTGGCTGAAGATACATATATCACAACCACAAAACATCACACCTGTGTTCTTTCAACTAAGGAGCCAAGATACAAATCTCTCTTGGATCAGGTTCACCTGGACACTTAGACCTCTGTGGACAGAACACCGTATGTGCCATAGAAGCAATACAGCAGCGTATGAATATTCAGTCTTTGCTGACCTCAGGCAGTTAGCCAAAATTGTTTCCATTAAGTGGAAAAATTGATGACAGAGTCTGTTCTCTCATTGATGCAATAATTTTAAAAAAAATGAAAACTTCAAAGTCCTACTTTTTATGAACAAAGACTCAAGAGATAGTTACCTTGCCAACCTTAAAGTCTCATGCAGTGAGTACTTAACAAAAAGCTTCTCTCATTTTTTTCTTCCTTTAGGGCCATTTAAACAGGCTTCAATAGCTATGTCTGGCTGACGTTTACTGTTTCTCTCTGGCTCAGTTTCCCCAAGCAAAACCTCACACAGTGTTACCCCTGCCCCCCACCCGAGCCCTCCTTGGTTGTTCCTACCTGTATTTTAAACAAAAGGTGGCTGTTACTTGTCTGGCTAGAACCCAGCCTACAAAAACATGCTGCTTCTCATCCTGCTTTCCTATTCTGGCCTCCAGGGTCAGTCTCCCTACCCACTTTGTCCTGGCTGTAAAGCAGCACAGTGTTTTCTAGCAGTGCTCAGGGATGGTCATCCCTCAGTGGCCAAAAATCACAAGGCAAGTCCCACAGGACCATAAGGTTAAAATATGCAAATGCCAGTAACACAGGCAGATTGACTCTGCTAGCTCCTTTCAAGCTTTGAAGAGTCCAGACACCAAGGAGAAAAGTAAGTTTGCTGTCCTATGCGATGGGAAGGGGCTGTGGACAGTTAGGACCATCTTCCTCCTCTCTTGGTTTTTCAAAAGGCAAGCCGAGATCAAGAAAGCCACAGGGAAAGAAGCTGCTGAAACCCAGTGCAGACTTTGCTGGCCACCACAGCTGAGTTCTCACTGAAATAGCCTGATGGTCTGGCTATGTACATCCGGTGCTGAGTGTCCTGGAGATCCTGCCACCCAAACCCCTTGTTCAGCATCAGGTACTGCTGTAGGTACCATTGTACAAGATTTTCTCAACTTCCTTCACAGACTTTTCCCTCCAGGTTACTCTTGCTCAACTACCCTCTTCTTATAATTGATTTGCGTAACCTAACTATTTTTTCCCTTTGTGGGAAAAGCCAGCATTTCTATTAAAAAAAAAAAGACATAAAAAAAGAAATCAAACATCGCTAATTAACAAATCCATTCTGAAAAAGAGCAAAATATAAGCAGAAATTGAAAATCCCAGCCAATCAAAATTTCAGAAACACAATGAATAATATCAAAAGCAAAACTGAACTAATTTCAAACCTTCAAAGGTTTGACTGTAATGTTATGGAAGTGGTTTTCAGTCACTCCATCTAAATGAGGTTTATTTGAAATTAACACCTTTTTGCAAAGGGCTGGATGAATCAGCATTTTCCATTGGAAAAATCTTCCACACAGAGATTTTCAGCTTGTTCTACAGCTTTCACTGAGCTTGACTTTCTTGCCTTTCCTGTACCATGTTTATTTTAGCATAGTGACATCATATTTTGTCTCATTCTCGCAGTTCTCCTTTCTGTTTCTTCCCAGCTTAACAGGGCCAATATTTTAAATAAGGCTCAGTCAATATAAAAGTGAAGAGCTACTAGAAGCAGCAGACAGCAAGGCACAGGGCTCAACACATTCCCCAGTTACGCGAGTGTAAATCCCACAAGAAGAGAGGAATGGCTATAACTGTCCTACTTAAATCATTTGCCTTCTACTGCTGACTAAACATGCATAGTTTGATTATTTTACTAATAAACTCCTCCACAGAATCACAGAATGGTAGGGGTTGGAAGGGACCTCTGGAGATCACCTAGTCCAACCTCCCTGCCAAAGCAGGTTCACCTACAGCAGGTTGCACAGGATAGCGTCCAGGCAGGTTATGGGTCTCTCCAGAAAAGGAGACTCTACAGCCTCACTGAGCAGCCTGTTCCAGTAAAAAAAATAATTTTATATACTGATCACAGAAAGCAAACAGTACTTCTAATTTGTATTACAATGAGAACCAGCTGGAATATTGTTTGATACCATATAGCTGTTATACAAATTAAAACATAGGTAGACTGAAGCACTATGGTATGCTAGGAGGAGAAGGGAAAAAGTAAAGCAGGACAAGATGAAAGAAGAGTGATGGCAATCTAGAAAACAGAAGCAGTTCTTGTGTATGACAGGCCAGTACCTTCTTCACATAATTACCAATGCTCTTATTTATCTCCTTGCATACAAATGAGCTTCTATTTCTTTCTAGGATCCTGCTAAGAACCTTGAGGTGTGTTGACTCCCTGTGGCAATAAGATCCCCAGTTTTGTTATGTGTCGTAATTTGGAATCAACAGCAGTCAGCCAGTGCAAGCTAAGGTCACATTCAGCTCTGCCAACTGCTATGAAGTTGAAAGTATCAGGCACAAGCAAAGGAGAGTGACAATCCTGGAGACTGCATTCTTCAAACTTACTGCCACTCGGGTGGGAAAGGGAATTTCAGTGGCAGGCAGAATATAGTAATTGCCCCTGTAATCATTACACTGCAAGATTTTGGGCACGATATGTAAAATAAGAAAGTGGGAATGTGATCTCTGTTGGTCCAAAATTCTGATCTAGAACCATGATTTCACAAGCTGCTGTGTGATGGCAGCTCCTCTTACTTTATGGAGTTTCACTAAAACCAGCAGTGCTTCATAATCCACCTAAGGCTCACACGAGGCAGTTCAGACCAGCAGCATGGTGGCCTTCTTGTGAAATCCTGCAGCCATCCATGTTGTGCTCGGTATGCTCTGATACCCAAGTCAAAGAAATAAGTACGTATAAAATAACCACAGGTAAGATTTGAAAGTGACAAAACCATGGTAAGTTGTAGAAAAGACTGATCAGTCTTTCTGGCCTGTTCTCTAGCAGCTTCCATAGTAAGTTCATCTAAATAGCGTGATGATAAAGCAGTCTTACATTTAGGAACACTGTAAAAAAAGGGACTCTCTTGTGTTCCCAGATCTAATGAGACCTTTATTGTCTAAGTGCAAGCCTAGAAATCTGGAGAGGCTTGACATTGATAGATGTAAGAGGATCAACATAGCACACCAAAACAAAAGTGAAATATGGTTTACCATTTCTAGTTACCAGCAGGGAATGTGACTAGTCATAGAAGTCATATAGATCTGTAATTTGGCAGAAAAATACAGTGTCTGGAAGCTGAAACAAAAATAATATTCAGACCAAAAGAGAGCAACAAGTTCCAAACTAAAAAAAAAAAGTATCAGTAGAATAGCTTAGCTTGGAGTAGGATAGCACTCCATCACCTGAGCTTCCTTACCAAGGCTGATGTCTTTATAATTGTTGAAGGCATAATCCTGCCCTTAAAGAAACAGCTGATTTCCTTTGGACTGCACAACACAGCAGTTTACAGCAGGATGTGGTTACTGCCTATAATATCCCCATTTATGATACAAGTGATAAATGTTTCAAGCAGAAATTCATCATATCAGGGCTGGGGTTCCTAGGGGTCTTCTCCTTGCCAGAGGCTCTTTAACCAATTACAAGTTTTCACTATTTAAATTTGATATTTCAGTCAAAAAAATCAACAACAAAAATGCCCAACAACCAGCATTTTCCAAATGCAAGACAGGAAAAAACCCCAGCCAATGAGCATTAAATATGGTCAGAATAGCTTTCCAAAAGTCTGTTTTGATAAAACCACAATTTCTTCTTGAAATTAAATTAATGTTAGGGAAAGTCCCACAGGAAAAAGTATTTAAAGTTTAATTGAGGAAACTTAAGAAATGTCATTTAAAGTGCCATTATATGATCTTTCATGTTTCTTATTTCTATACTATTGCCTACAGTGGAAGTAGAAAATAGCTGAATTACCCCAGGGTGGGGTTTTTTATTAGAAATCCTGTTATGACTTCAGTTCATCTATTCATTGAAATACCATTCTTATTCCAAGTCTAAATATCACACTTGGCACTGAAACACCTTGACATTACTTTAAACATGTAACAGACAAAAATTCAGAAATTAAAGCTTTGGGAGAATGATGGTGAGTAAGGTACTCTCAAAAATGGTAATTTTCATTTGAACAGCAGATCAAGAACAAATTCCAAAGTCACATGATTCTTCACAAAACTGATATTATGAGTTTGACTGGCTTTACATGACAGGTTTGGTTGTTTTGGGTTGGCGCGTGTGTGTTTAATTTTTAGGAACAGCTGCCTGTTGCAAAGAAAAAGAACATAATTTCCTACTTGATTGAGCTTGAATCAAGATTTGCTCCAGTAATGGCCAGTCCATCCCCACTTAGATTCAAGAAAATTGTTCAGATTCTACGTCTTACAGAAAAGTCTTCTGCATCTGTGCCTAGGACCTTTTAGGTCCTGTATCAGTGAATCAGCATGAGAAACACTGCCTGGCCAAAGGACTCCTTACTTATCTTGTACTCTGCAACCTGATCAAAGAATTTTTGTTGGAATAACGTTGAGTGAACTGGCAGACTCCGACAATTCAGACACATCTCTTGTGTATGCCCAGGAATGCAAAGCTGGTTACTGTCCGACCATAACCACAACCACATAAACACAGCTTTCCATTTGAGGGTATGCATGTGCTCAGCTCTCCCTTTCTGCCTTACTGTGCATGCTGGCAAGGTGTTGGGGAGACATAATTGCAGATAAAAGCACCAGCCTCACTATTAAACATGGCCTTGTTGCAATGATACATTGCTAACTTCATAGAGGTGGGAAGTGTGTGAAGACTGCTCCCGAAAAGAGAGATTTTAAAAATCCAGGTATGCATGAGCGTGGAGGGAATACAAAGGTGGGTCATCCTTGTCAGCATTTATTTTAGGGTTCTGCACCCCAAAATTACACTGAAGGACATGAAAAAGTACAACTTCCCTAAACTATACTATCCCAGAGGATGGTCCTCTCAGTACACGGATTGCCATAGCAGTGGCGAGAACCTTAGACCTCTCTACTTCATATATTGTGTCTAATTACACACAAAAATGGGTTGGCAACAAAGAAAACACAGGGGTTTTTGTAACCTCCTGGAATATTAAAACAGACATTTTGTTAATTATGGCTATGTAAGGGGACTTTTTCTCTGTGTGTCTGCACATACACCTTCCCTTAAATCTCCTACAGACATGTTTATAGAAGGAAGGATAAATATTTTTCCATAGCTTCATGGAAAATTACTATGAGAAACCTAGGAGGAACACAGCTGTGGGGTCCTTCATTACCTCAGCATGAGCAGAGCCTTCCGCGCACTGAAATTTCGTCGCGCTTTGCTGGGTATGGGCTCCTAGTTTTACAACCTCAACCCTTCTGAAACACCACCCCAAAAGGATCAGTATTTCTTGATCCAGTTAGTGTTTTAGAGGGAGTCACCAAGTGGGAGCATTACTTTCTGACCCAACAGACTGTGTGCTGTTTCCCAAACCTATATCCAATTTTATAATATGACAAAAGGAGTTGGGGATTTGCCATCTCTCAGATAAGACCCAAGCTAGTACACCTAAACACACTGAGCCCTTTTGCATCTTTTAACCCCAGAAACCTAACATCATCCTAGAAATTCACCTCCCTGTGCTCTATACTCTGAGTTCAGGCAGATATTTTTGTCTTACACCTTGTCCCAGAACGGGAAAACTAACATCTTCCTTCTCAGAGGTGGCTGCATTTTTGCAGCACATTAAAAACTACTTTGGTGCTTCTTAGTAAATCCACTAAAGGTGTCAGGCATTCTGTGCAATAAAGGGCTCTTTAGAGAAATAAAAAAAAACTATAAACAATGACATGCAGTTAAAAAAAAGCAAAAACAAAACACAAAACAAAACACAGAAAACCCCAAGCCACCCAGAAACTAGACGTTTTTCACTGCCTCTGATCCCAGGATTGGCATGAAGATGATGGGCAAGCTGTAGAAATAAGGAAACAGGAAAAAATAAAACAAAATCAGGATAAAAAATATTTATTATTAAGGGCTTGCTGCCTACTGCACAGTTGCTAACAGAGATAAAAACATCCTTCACACTAAAAAACACTCAAGTCACTGTTTCTTCATACTGTCTCTGTCAGTGCACATGTCCAAATAGCTGACTGAATAATTAGGAGGACAGTGGGGCTTATATATTAAAAATTTTATAGCGCGAATATTTTGATTCTGTATAAATATTGGTTTAAACTGAAAACCGGAAGCTTGAATATACAAGACAGGCCAGTGATTTTAGGAGTGAATAAGACCTTGATATCTACCTGTAGCCTTCTTTGGCATCTTTGTCTGAGTTCACTGATACATCAGCCCCCCTCACTGAAATACTGCATCTTAACTCTGAATCCTATTTCCAATTCAGTAATCTTCCTGTTCTGAGCTGTCCTATTGACAATGACCTACTGAATTTGAGAAATGGATGTTAAGCAAACATATAATATTTCCTTTTAAATGGATTTCAAATTAACTGGAGAACTGGACAACCTGAAGCTCCCTTTCATGGTACAGTTTACACACCTGAAGGACAGAATGCCATTCAGAGGGACATGGACAAGCTGGAGAAGTGGGCCCATATGAAGCTCAAAAGGTTCAACAAGGCCAAGTGCCAGGTCCTACACCTGGGTTGGGCAAAAACCCTGGTATCAATACAGGCTGGGGATGAAGGGATGGACCATAGCCCTGAGGAGAAGGACTTGGGGGTACTGGTGGATGAAAAACTGGACATGAGCCAACAATGTGCACTTGCAGCCCAGAAAGCCAACTGTATCCTGGGCTGCATCAAAAGAAACGTGGCCAGCAGGTCAAGGGATGTGATTCTCCCCCTCTACTCCACTCTTATGAGACCCCACCTGGAGTACTGTGTCCAGCTCTGGAGTCCTCAGAGCATAGGGGATGGAGCACCTGCCCTGTGAGAAAAGGCTGAGACAGTTGGGGTTGTTCAGCCTAGGGAAGAGAAGGCTCCAGGAAGACGTTATTGGAGCCTTTCAATATTTAGAGAGGGCTTGTAAGAAAGATGGGGACAGCCTTTTACTAGGGCCTGTAGCAATAGTCCAAAGTGTAATGGCTTTAAACTAAAAGAGGGTAGATTTAGACTAAACATAAGGAATTTTTTTTTGTCATGAAGCACTGGAACAGGCTGCCCAGAGAGGCTGTAGATGCCCCATCCCTGGAAACATTCACCGTTAAGTTGGACAGGGCTCTGAACAACCTGACCTAGTTGAAAATGTCCCTGCTCACTGCAGGAGGGCTGGACTAGATGACCTTTAAAGGTCCTTTCCAACTCAAAATATTCTATGATTCTTCTCCTGGGTGACTGCCTAAACGTCCTATTAATTCTACCTAAGTTAAATACGTGCAAGGTCAGAGGGAAGAAGTTGGTGACACTCTGTATAAGCTTTTCTTTGGGACTTTCAAGATGGTCAGTTTCAAAAGCCTCTCCTTGAAAAAGAAGTTTATAATTACTCCTTTCATTCCTTCCCCTTTTAGCTTTTTAAAAAGAGCGACATGAAAAAATAATAAATCAGAAATGTAAAACCACAGAAAATTATCTATATTGTTTTTCAAAGTTTTCTAAAAAAGTAAGCATTCTTTTCAAAAGCAAATGTTCTGGTTTTAAGAGAGGATAATTTCTGAAAAGAACAAAACTTCACTGACCAAAATTAATTGCAAGGAAAGGAAGCAGGGCTGGCCAGTTGCCTTCCGACCCACTGGCCAAATTCTAAGATATTTGTGGAAAAAATACCTTGCCCCTAAAAGGCACAATCCATTAAGT
Organism: Mesitornis unicolor; assembly: GCF_000695765.1. Lineage (NCBI taxonomy): Eukaryota > Metazoa > Chordata > Aves > Mesitornithiformes > Mesitornithidae > Mesitornis > Mesitornis unicolor. Next base: position 46,912 of record NW_010208057.1, read on the forward strand.
CAACAAGGTTCTGCTGACTTTATTGGAGCTTGGACTAGATCCTACATGAGAAAAGGACAGTAATTAAGCACACAGCTGGTCAGATACTTCTCTCCAAACATAACCAAGTTCAGTGATTTGGTTTACCTATTTGAAATCAAGGCACCTGATACGTCAGCCCAAGCGTAGCTGTACAGCAGGCTGCTGCCTTTACAGTCTTCCCTTTCCACCCTGTAACCTCTTGGAGTCCCCTCTATCTCATGGTTGCTCCAGACCTCCTCTGGGGATGTGTGTAGGGATGAAGCAGCCACCTCCCCACACCACCCATTCTGTTCCCCAGCGCCTCCCATGCCACTTAGACCTTAAGCTGTCCCCTACTTCCAACAGGAGCTGTACAAACATTTCTCCTCTTCCTCCACTTCCCATCCCCATCGTGGGCCTTGTGCGAAGGGGACTGGAAAAGCCCCAAACACCCCTCTGAGAGAAACCATGGTCTGACCTAGCAAAAATGACAGAGATGCTCAAGGCTGTGGCCATGCTCTGCAGGTGTGGGGACCCCACCTGGCCCTGGCTTTCCCCTCTCAGGCAGTTCTTCTGGCTCTGCCTGGGATCAGCAGTCCACTAGATGTGACTGAAATTTTGGTGCTGACCAGACGAGGCCATCAGACCTAACCACCAAGCACATGCATGGTGACACATCACCAGCAAAGGATGACAATGACCCAGTAGACATAGCTATGAGCTTCTGCTTCCTCCTCCTCATCTCCTTCACACAGCAGACTGCAACTGCAGACCTGCCACTGAATTTCCTCAGCTTTTGTTGTTCTAAGCCTGGGTCACAGTGCTTCATGCTATCATTCCCTCTTTTCCCTTCCTTCATGCAGGCAGCATTAAAATGATAAGATTGTCAGAGAGAAGGGAAAAAAAAATGTTTTCTCTAGAGGCTCCCATTTCAGGCCTGTAATTGAGAAAAGCAAATACATATTACATTACTGTGATTAGTATTGAGCGAAACAAGCTCCCATCTTCTGTTTCATCTAAGTCTTTTCACGGAAGACTGAAGATAAGCTGTTTTCTGCCTGCAGAATAGATTGGGCCAGGTTTTTTTTCTATATGCAACTAGTCAGTCTGCACCTTAACAGGAGGTCAAATTAATGCATTTAAAAAAAAATAATGCTGTCATTACTTATCTTTGCAGCAGAGCTGTGCTGAGTGCTGCTGAGCCTTTTTACTAGCAGTGCTGTAAGGCAGAGAGATGGAAATCCTGCTCCTTCCCCTGGCAGGGCCTGGGTTGGAGGAGCTCTCCTGTCACAGGCATTGAGTCGCCTCGAGCGCTTTAATGATCTGGAGCTATAGCTACAGTAACTAAGCAAGTGTTTAAGGCCTGGCCTCTGCTAACAAGCTTATTGCCATAATTTATTGCCAGCACAGTCCTATTATAGGCATCAAGGGCAGAAGCTGTTGCTGGTTTGAGGCCCTGGTTCTTCTTTGTTAGACAGGGTTGCAAAAAAACCGAAACAAACAGAGTGCCGCACATCTTTCCTTTTCTATAGGTGCTGACATACATTCACACACCAAATGCTCACAAACCGGTGGTTTAAAGCATTAAGCATCTTCTGGTCCCTCTTCCTTCCCTCTGTTTGTTATGGCCTCACAGCAGAGCTGAGAAACCGAGTAGGCCTTCGTGCCTGCATTGCTTCTGGGTCTGGCAGCCCAGCTTAATCGCAGCTTCTACAGACATTTGATGCCTGCTACATAAACCAAGCATTAAACTTTGATATGTTTATGGGGACCTCTCTGACCATTTGGCTGCCTGTTTTATTGTTCTTTGCATATGCAAAGGCCAAGTCCAGGACCCACAGCTCCTTCGGTGAAATCACCAGGAACATCTGTGAGCTCCTTGTAGGACAATGGGAATTATTTCCACAAACATCTTAAAATTCAAGGAATTGCTTTGCACTTCTCTGGCTTGTGGAATGTGAAATGGCTCAAAATTACCGACATGAATTTATTTACTGGCAAAAATAGCCATCTGAACTGGCAATCTTTGCCTTTTTTTTTTAATCTTTGAAAGTTTTGTTTTCTTAACTGAACAAAAAAAAAAGCCAATGAATTTAGCTGCATTAGTCACTGATTTATTTTAACTTTTTTTCTTCTTCTCTGTGGGGAAGAAAAAAGAAAAAAATGGAAAAATATACAACAAAGAAACTATAAAAAGCATTCTGTAAAAATAAGAGCTAATTAGCAAGTTTTATTTTGTGCAAAGAAGTAGTTTTCTTCCTGACACTGCAGATGTGCAGCTCAGTCTACGCTCTGTGGCATTCAGAGAAGGAGAAAATGCTGAGCATGCCACAGACTTCACTGTTTAATTAGGCTGTGGTTGCTGTCGCAGCTGAGCTTGGTCTAACAGCTACTGTTGACTAAAGAGGCAATCCTCCCTTCTCACCACTCCTACCGCCTTTCTTTGCACGGGTTCCCCTGCTTACCAACCTCCCAGAGCCAGCTCAACTTACTAAACCTAGAGAAAAAAAAATAATACCCCAAACAAACAAAACCAACAAACTTACCCCCCCCAAACCTATTATTTTTTCTGCTCATCAAGTGTGTTGAGCCAACAGATCAGACAGGCTCTACTCTCTGTGCAAAAAAAGGGCAGGACCACAGTGGTGGGGTGAGAGGGAAGAGGGGGTGGACATCACTTTCAATGGTGAGAAGCTGCTGGATTGACACAGCTGTACGGCCACCAAGAAACCCTCTGGACAATCTGCTGATGAAGGCTGCCCAAGCCACTGCTGCTTGCCCAGAAACACTTGAGATGCACACACTCATCCTATTCCACCTCCAGCTTTACGAGCCTGCAATCTCCAGCAGAAAAGCAGCTGGGACTGCAACTTCTTCCACTCCCTCGTGACATTTCTTTGCGTACTCTTTGCCCTAGCCATACAGAGAGATGCGTCAGGCTTGCTAAATCCAGCACGTCAACAGAGAGATCCCAGGCTGCAGACATGCACTGTGATTTATAATTTCTGCACAACTTAGAGCTACTTGGAGAAAGTCTTCAGAGAAGAGGAAAGGAAAGGAAAAAAAAATGAAGAAACCACAGTTGGCTCCTTGCAATATTTTTACCACTGTTTACTGGAGGAAGAGATTATGGTTGTGTGGCATACCCATTGCACAGGGCAGAGTGGCAGTGCAGGAGCAGTGAGCGACACTCAGTACTCAAGACAGGGTTGCCAAGGGAAGCCCTCACATGGGAGGGCCAGGACAAATACCTGCAAGAAGTCCCCAGTCAGAAATGCCACCAACTAGCACCTTTTCTGGTAAGAGATTCTCCTGCTTTCTGAGGGGACAAAAAAAAGTCAGCCTTGGTGCTGAGTAAAATTAAAAACTGCCAACAACACAGTGTGTTTTTAAATTTTTAAAACTTATTAAAGATCTTGGCCCCAAAGTAGACCTCAGTACCCTTGTTAAGCATGCCCCTATGACTATTGCACAAACAGCATCCAGCACTCCAGTTTGTAGCTGCCACACAGAGGCAGCTTTGGCTGGTGTTGGCACTCCCCATAACAAGCAAGGGCAGAGTGCAGGTGGGCATTTCAGTGTGCCATTTCAATCTGTGTCAATGAAGCATACTCTGAAGACACCAGACTACTCTCTTTCCTTCAAAGTTTGCCCTGTTCTTCGTCTTTTCTGTTAATACATAGTCAACAATACCTTATCCGATCTGTAAAATTAAGGGGTGGTTGAAGCATCATAGAAATAGGAAAAGCAAGGTCAGCAATTTCAGTCCTGTGTCTCCTACCCCCAGGGACATGCACCAGTGCCCAGGCTGGAGCCTGTTTGAAGGATGAGAAGAAATTTCTTATGTTTTTCCTTCCTAATTAAACCATTCTGCCTTGCATAAGACAACATTCACTGCCCTCATGGCTAAGGTATGTGGGGAGAAGGGTTTCTTGTCCCCTTCCCAAGCAATCCCATAGAAGCATCCTCTGGCTTGGAAGTAGGACCCAAAAATCTTTCCCCTTAGAAATCAGAGTAGATGAAAAACTGGGGCAAATGCTGTGGACATTGAGCAGTCTCATAAAGGGGTCATTGCCCCTTCTACCTCCATGGTGTTTTAAAAGCAGCAGCAGCCACCACCAAAGCGCTGCGTGCAGAGTCACAGCACACTGCAGGCACAGGGGCCAAGGGTCCACACACATGCGAGGCACTGAGCGGTTTCACTCCACTGATACCAAGGGACATCTGGGCAGAAACACACTTGCAGAAGAGAGCTCCTAGTGCCTGGAGAGCTGAGAAGTTTAGGTATCAGGCGAGCAGAAGTTTTCATAATTACAATTTTAACTCATATCCAGAGTATCTTCTAGCTCCAGCTTAGTCTCCCTAGAACTGCCTCACCAGCAATTTTTTCCCCAGGTATCTTTTGCACATCCAGGAAAGAGATTGTGTTCTCTCAACAAAACATAACATATTCCAATATCCTAGCACCTAGCCCTAGGACATAATCTATGGGGCTCTGGTTGCTTTTGGCCTAGTTTACAGTCAGCTTCCCAGAAACATTTGCATGCTTGGGTAAAGTTGAGTACAACAATTAATCTTCAGTTCCCAATAATCAGAAACATGTAGTCTGAGGCAAACTTAATGAAGGACAAAAGAAGATCCGGGATAGTTAGCAAAAGCAGTATGAATTTCTGAAATATCATGTATTCAATAAGACATGTAAAACATGGAAGATCATACTCATTATCAGGAAAAAAACCATCAACTCTCATTTGACTGTAGAAAATACTTCAGAGCTCAGAAGCGCTTTCTGGATTATTGTTATCTGGTTAGAAAATATTTTCCTAACTATAGCTTATTTCCCATTTCACTGAAGTCCTTTGCTTTCTAAATAACCTTTCTGGATGTCAAAAGGGAAAATGAAGGATAAGTGACCATGATTAAAGGTCTGAAACTCTTTGCTCATTGAAATCAGCCTCTCATTTTCCCAGGAATAAGTGAACTCAGAGTTAAATTTCCAAAGACTGGTCCTTCCTGCCAGAAAAAAGCAGCAGTTTGCCAGGCTGTCTTTGGAACATCAGCAACACCACCACGACCAAACATTTGGGAAGGAAATTGGCCCCTCTATAAAGAATTTAGCCAGGACACAGAGAGCTCGGCTTTGCAAACGGCCACTCTCCTCCTGTTTATGATAGCAGCAAGGTGCAAAGCAGATACAGAAGAGTTCACAACTCCATGACGTGAGATCTGTGACGGTTCTCACACTTGCCAGATCTGATGCTAACACCACCTGCAGCTATTAAGAGATTTTAAATTGTGTAGTAGTAGACTGTATAGTAGTAGCATGGAAGTCACAATATAGTCAGACAGAGGGGAAATTATCCTTAAGTTTTCCTGAAGCTATTTGGAATATAAGCCCTGTCATGCTCTTACAGAAAAATACCGCACTGAATAATTTCACCACACTGTGGTGAAAACTGCATTCTCTAGTGCAGCATATAAACCAGATGCCTGCTATCAGAGTGGCAATTGGGAAACTTTTATACTGGTTTAACAGTGGTTTTCAGCCTGGGGCTTCCACGATATGAAAAAAATGTGACTTTTTGAATACAGTTGTTGGAATTTTCCCCTAAAAGACAAAGGGACAGATTTTCATCTGCCATAAGCATGTAACTCCTGTACAAAGCTACACCCATTCATATCAAACAAAACTACATCCCCATGTCTCCAAATCTGGCCAGATATGCAAGGTACACCATTTTCCAAACATAATTAAATTACATTACCATAAAACTGAGAAAATTCTCTTACAATGCAATCAACAACTTCCCTAACACTTTAAACATTGAAAAGAAACAAAGGGAAAAACTTGCAAACTAAAAATATCACTTGACTTTTTTGCCATGGCAAACATCTTCCTTCAGATGTATTTTACTGCACCAACATTCTGCCTTTTTACTGTTTTTCCTTGAAAAAATGAGCCCTGTGCTTATTGAAGCCTACAGTTAGGTCACCATTGACTGCAGTGGAATTTAGGCCAGATATTTCTCAGCCTAGATTACCCACTAGCCTCTTGGGAGTCCTCTGGTCTTGTACCAAATTCACATAAATTGGAAGAAATTGCAGATGTCCTAAGTATGAAGGTAGGTTACACAGAGACTATGTTCATGTGTGAATTTAAGTAATGGTGATACTCTGGTCTAGCATACATAAAAGCTTTAAAACAAGACTGCAGTAATGGTGACTTATGTCCAACACACCATGAATTATGTTGCTTAATTTAACCATAGTCTGGCCCTCTCTTTATGTTGGACTTCCCCAGAGCCCCTTCAGTGAAGCAGTTGCTGGTTATGGCCATTAAGCTGATGGGAGCAACAATGAACTTCTATTCAGGGGCAGTGTAAAATAAATAAATAAATACATTTAACCTACTTTATGAGATAGATAACCAATGCCAGAGAAGTCACCACCCAAGACACAGGCCATGTGCAAGGCTGGAGTGGGAGCAGAGCTGTGCTGTGGTGTCTCAGGGGGTTTCTGGAGGGTTTGAGAGTTATTGCTCAGAGCTCTGTGTGTGTAAGAGATAAGCAGCAAAAAAATACCACATGAGCACAGAAAGAAGGCATCAGATACAGCCAGAGAGGCACTTGCCCAGGAATGTTGAGATGGAAGTGATGTTTCCGCTAGAAAGTGGGCAGGAACTGTGAGAAAAGTCACTTTTCCTGAACACAGTGGGGCTCACACAGCAGAATAAACTGGACTTTATGTACATCCTTCAAGAAAATGATGAGACCTTAAAGGTACTTGACTAAGTCTTCAACAGACACTGCCCACAGAAGCCCTAATAGTAGTTAAACAGAAAGTGTGACCATTTTTTTAATATATTTTTTTTTAAAATCTGCTTTATTGCTCCAATAACAATGAATCTTGGTTGAGAAAGAGCAGAGCCCAGGCTGCCAAGGACAGTTGAGTTAGATTTTAGTTGGCAGTCGCATGGCTATCTTTATTCTCCGGAGTCTCAAAAAACACTTCTAAAAGTCTACGTTTACATTTGTCCATCACCACAGCCACAGCTCAGCCTGGCACACACCGGTCTGGGCACCAGTGCCCAGTTCCTCTGTCAATCGAGTTAGAAGAAACCTTCCTCATGGAAATCTACTTTTAATGAGATTCCTTCATATAAGCCAGTGCCTTCAAGGAGACAGGAGCCAAAGCACTACAAATAGGACCATCACCCCGAAAGAGATTTCACTAAGAATCTTTGCCCAGGCACTGGGGTAATGATGACAAGCCAGAAAGAGTTGCCAGAATTAGGGTAAAGTGGCTCTTGCCAGGACCTGAGGTTCCCATGAGCCACACTTTCTTTCAGCAACACCCAGAATAAGTTTGCAAGCTCAGGGCAGCTTATCATCATGAAGACTCAGAGAAAGCAAGAAGCCACAGGCAGGAGCCAGCCTTACCCAGAACTGTACGTGGTCTCTGGTGCATCCTGTGCCTTCCTGCACCCTTATGAGCTTCCTTTCAGCTCCTTCCCTTTCTCCTCCTCACATCTTGTTGCTTCAGTTCCCATTTTATAAAAGTGAAAGCTTAGCGTTACTATTTGGGCTCCCCATCACAGATCATAACCACACCCTGCCTTCATTCCAAGGCATATTCTCCCCTGTGCTACCAAGGGGGACACTGTCAGAAGCAGCTAGACAAGTTAGTCCTAAGAACGAAAAACAATTGTCCTGCTGTACTGGAATACAGACTCCAGTAGCTCCAGTCAGCCTGTGCTAGCGTTGAATTTGGTAACAAAGCAAAGCTTAGATCAGCAGAACCTCTAAGCCCATTTATTAACTATACGTTTAAGCATTCAGCTAAAATAGGGACAGAGGTACCATAGTAAGGAAGCTGCTTTGTTAAAAATCTTTTTGGCCATTTGGAAAAAGCATAATCATAGCTAGATCTCATATGTTGCACAATAATTGAAATTTTCATAGAGAATTCCAGAGAAAATTGTTAGCAGGCTGTACTGCCACAAGCTTGTCAGCTTTTTTTTTAGATTTGTTTTAAGTTTGTGTTCAATCATATTGTCGTGTAATTTTTGTGTCATGTCATAGACTCCGATCATCTTGTGACCCTCTGATTTGAGAATATTAAAAAGTTATTTCTAAAGTAAACAGGATTTCCCCCCTTCACTATTCCAGGAAACAGAAATTCTTCCCAAACCCATAATTAAGGAAAATTCTGAAAGAGTTCAGATTTTATGAGCGAAGCAAATAAGCTGTTACAGTATTAAAAACATTGTCGAAATCAGTTTATGAAGTTCTAGATCTTTTGCTAGAGTAGAAACCACTTACTGATAGTGTTTCCTTCTCATGAAAATGTATTGTACTCAAAGCATTTCAAATAACTTTCAAGTAGATTCACATTTAAAGGTATAGAATATAAATCTTTGGTGCTTTATCTTATTCTTTCCCCCTGCTATCTGTAAATCATCCTATCTGAAGGTAGATGTTTGTCTTGACTATTTTGGGTTTTGTCCATTCAAAGTGGAGACCTCGCCTCCCCGCTTTGGGTTGCACTGACCCTCAACATTACCATGCTCCATCTGCTTATTTCCCTGTTTGTGGATCCATGCCCATATGAGGTCTTCTAAGGAAAATTTGGAGGTGGATTGGGAGCCAGCAGAGGGAGCATCACAATAGCTCCCATGTGGGATCATTTCTTGCAGAAGAATCCAGAGACTTCAGCTAGTCTCAGGACCCTATTGTGTTAAGAAATATACATGCCTACAGTAAGCACGCTTACATTGTTTTACTACATTTTCCATGCTAGTAATGGATTTTTTGCAAAGGTCATTGGATCCAAGCCAGACACCACTGGGAATATAAATCATGTATTCTCCATGTTGAATCATAACGAGGGTGGGAGGGGGAAGTGAGAAACAAATTTACAACTGTCTTCTCTTTCTTATTTCCAATTAATATTGCTATTTCTCTTTACAGTCTCATTATTGATTCTTCTATAATGTCTGACATCCAGCAATCTCAAAATCTATTAGCAGGAAAGTAGTACTGTCCTAGATGAAGAAATTAAAGCCCAGAAAAGCAAACTGATGCACATGTAGCCATTTGTATGTACGAGGAGGAAGAAAAGTATATCAAGGACAAATGCTTGATAAGCTCCCAAAACAGCTGAAAACCATTTGCTCTCCGGTACAACTCAGGATGCCCTAGGGAGAAATCCAAACCTCCACCGCTGGGAACTTGACTTCTTTACTGAGTAGAGTCACCATTTCATAACAGAGGGTACTGCTGGTTTTGTACCTCCCTTGGCTGCCTCAGTAACAAGCTTTTTTCCAGCAGTTTCATCTATATTTTGAGCTTCACCTTCCCATGGATGTTTACAGGCGCTAACTCTCCTTCCATTGCCCTCCCCACTGGGGGAAGCCAACAGCTCTAACCCCAAGACCAAGTCAGCCACTGGGAGGAATTTGTCCCCAAGAAGCATTACCGTGAAGGAGCCCAGCCCGCAATGGGACACAGAATGGTGATTCCACTGCCCATTCAATGAGCTGAAAGCTCAGCTCTTATACATCCATCAAAGTCCATTTTAATTGGGAGCCTAAAGCTATTTTACTCATCAGTAATAAAGGAGCAATTAAGTTCGCAGCCGAAAATGAATTAATGAGATACTGCAAACAAGCTAATTAACTCCTTCATGAGTATTCAGATAGAAACCACACAAAAAACCCACAGGGTGTGCTAATTACTTCAGGGGTCTGACTAAACTGACTAAACTAAAAACAAAAAAATAGAAAACCACAACATTTGGAGTAAAGGCTAGAAGTCTGTCATTAAGCCGTCTTCTCTCATGTACAGTAAGCATAGGAAGCCGTATATGACACTGTGCACATGGAAACGTCTGCTACACCCCTGTACAATGGTTCAAGAACAGGATCAAATTTGGTAACACTAATATTGGACTTATTTGCCTTGTTTCCCTTGGCAGATGCTCTGAGTGGCACTCTCCTCACCATGAGCAGGAGAGTTTGGCAAAGGAGTTGGTCTGTTTAAACACACTCCGAGGGAAAATAGAGGTTTTGCATGGGCAGCCGGCAAAAGCCAGTGTGAAGTACGTGATGCTGTGCAGTGCCTGGCCAAGGCTGGCTTACATGGCATAGTTTGAGGAAGAACAAGAGGGTCTCTGTGTATATGGTAAGGAGGTTAAACTGTCATCCTTGACAATTTACATTAACTGTACAATATTTCATTGCCACTAACTCAGGAATACGTAAAACTATTGGGCCCTATTTGCTCGTCCTCGTGCTTTGGTCATTTATGGCCAGACAAAGGATGGTTAAAATCCTACTGTTTGGGTGGAGAAGAGTTTTACTGAGGCTTTTTTGCTCTAGTACAAACATTATGCTTGAAATTTAGAAAAGCAGAGAAACAAGCCCTTTCCACAAAGTCCATGTGGTAGCAAAATACATCTGCTTTTCAAATCTCAAAACCTGGGCTATTTTTAAAGAAAAAGCCAAAGGTTCCCAGTGCTCATAGTGGAGTCTCAGCCTGCAGAATTCAATAACCAATCCAGGAAACCCATTTCAACATCAAGTTTCAAAGAGGTTATTGTAAACAAAGAGTGAGCCCACAGAACAATATGATTCTTGATCCCCATTTAAGTAGTAGGAACACAGAAAAGCCTCAGAAGTGGAGACATCTGTATTTATGTAGAGTGTTTTCCCTGCCTCTTTGTACTCCATTAAATTGCAAATGGTGAAATGGAATTTCTTTTTTGTGTAGATTAGCCCTTGCATCTTAAGCCACCCCAGCAACAACAATGACACCACTAAAATATGAGAAAGACACTTTCCGAAAGCTGCAGAAGCATTACAATTTTTGTTTATAATTAATAACATGGTAACTAAGCCTGACCTCATGGCAGTTCACAGCAGCCACTACCAGCTTTATTGGAGTTTGTCTGAAGCTACCAAGGAATGAGATCAGAGTCAGGCCCCAAGGACAGCATTTATACATGACAGCTTGTCCACAACCTGACCTCATAAGTCTTTGTCTTTATTTGGATTCAGTCTGCAGTGAGACTTCTGCTTCTCATTCATATACACACAAAATTTTTACTTTTTCCTGTTAAGGCAAGCTAGGACTAGAGGCCATCACACAAAGCCAGGCATAATAAGGAACCGGACAATAAATTCTTATTGACAGGATTACAAAAAATTGTTTTCTTTTTTTTCTCTCTGTACATGCTTAGCTAAACAAAGGTTACCAAGCCTATAAAAGATTATTTTGCGAGAAATAGAGCTTGGGATTAATATTGTCAAGATGATGGCTAAGTCTTCTATCTGCCTGTCAACACAAGTATTACCCGTAGATTGACAGAAAGCATTTGTTAACTAACCTGTTTTAGTACAGCAAAATATTTATTGCATGCAACATGCTTTTCTATAGGAAATATGCTAGTGCTCATTGTGGTCACTAAACCCATCTATCTAATGCTAAGTAGGTTGCACTTCAGAACAAAGACATATGATTTTTACTGCTGTAAATAATCTTCATTCCTAGCTCAAAATTATTCTGCTTGCATGTATTTATTTTTCGTTCTAGTTTATTTTGGCTGATTTAAGAGGGAGGCTCGTGAAGTCACCAGCACACCCAAAGCTTACCGGACTGTGACCCCACTGTTTGCACATGTCTGTTACAGCTATAACTTTGCACCATCCCAGTGAGCAGTTTGCTGCAGTTTGCCCTGGGGAAGATAAGCCAGAGCATAATCTATGCATCCCGCAAGTCTTGAGGCTGTTGAAACGCGTATGCTATCTCTTGGGAAAAAAACCAACCAAAAAAACAACAACAAAAAAAACGACAACAGAGCTCCAAAATGATCTTCAGCTATATCAAAACATAAAGTAAGCAAGGCAAAATAACTACTGACTTTTGGTTTTATTATTCTCAAAGTTTCTTATTCAGTGTTACAAGAGAAAAAAAGTGAGTCTTTCTGGCTCATATAAAAAGAATGCATGATTATTGTTTATTTATTCATCAAGTCACAAGCCCACCTATTAGTCGTGTTAAACATAATACTACTCTCCTTCAAAGGGGAGAGAAATATCCCCTTCTGCTGAGAGAAATATCCATTTGGCTTCCATCTCTGCCACTCAAGGAGGTGCAGTTATAAAAAATAAAACATCACAGTCACGCTAAACACAGCTTAGTGGAAAAACTGGAAGTGGAAGAACTAGATTCAGGGGCACCTGGATTTTATTCCGGTTTAGTCACCAACTTTAGAAGGATGAAATGACTGCCTCTTTGTCTGCTCCCCTCCTCCTCCCTCCAGTAAATAAATTATGGTCATAACTTCTTATAAATAGCATTCACACTTCAAGGATATTACACACTAACCTGTAAGCCTACTATCAGGTCTAACTAACATTTAAAGTCCATGCTGAGCAGGGCAAAGTACTGTTAACAGTCGCCAAGTGCTGGGTTTTGAGCCGTACTGATACGGCAGTGCTTTGGTCTCAGTTTTATATTTTACAGCCCCACTCTTCTGCTCTTATCAAAATGTGGTCTGTAACTGCCAGCTCTGAGGAGTTTCTGTGCACAAGCGCCTGCCAAGCTTATGCCACATTCCCCAGGCAGCGTTTTCTCCCAGGCTTTTGCTCTGCACGCAGTAGGTGGTGTTGACTTTGTGAAAGAAAGCATAAGAATTATTAAAAGTCTGCAAAAACTTGCTTTCCTGGCAGCTCCTTGGGCTGAATGTCACTTGCTTTCCCTGAAAGCAGCAAAGATTCTTCTACATCTCCAATTAATAAATAGGTGTATATTCAGGTGAGTTTGTGCTTTTCTCAAGAAAGAAATAAAAAATCTACACAGGAAGTATAGCATGTGCCTACCAGTAAGTAGGGAAAATAGGCCTGCTTGTCATTTAAAGATGTAGTATTTCAGAAATAACGCAACATAGCTACTGTAAAAGATCTAATCCTATTTATTATCTAGAGCAGACCTCTCCAGCATAAGGAGACAAAAAAAACCCAAAAAACCCCTTAGAAAATTAGTAACAGAGAACAATGCCCGAGAAGGTTAGAATTCTTCCTTCTCTAAAGAAAGGGGGCGGGGGGGAGGGGGGGAGTATTTGTTTGGTTTTTAAAAGGCCACATAATACTGGATTTTCCCACCAAAACAGAAAAATAGAAGAGTTTTAAGCAAAACAGTTATTCCAATGGGTTAATGTTAAACATCGTCTTAATTATTGTTGTTATACATGCTGACCTTAGGTGGTGAGAGTAAGGACCTGCACCTAGTATTTCAGCTGTTTCTAGGGGCAAGACTCTGGAGAGGGAGAACAAAACATATATACCACAGTTATCACGTCAGAACTTTATTAGCCTGGCCTAGTCAACATTTTCTTTTCCTACAGTCTCTTACTTTATTTGCCATCAAAAAAACCTCAAACATTTCAGCAGCATCCGAGAGAGATCTGTTATTTTTCATGGCACAAGGCCTTCAGTTCTGATGGCTCCTCAGTATTTTTCACGTGTTGCAGCGGAGACCTGCGCATCAATGATCCCGCTCTGCACTCCCTCAGCTGTCTCTTGCTTATAGCAGCTTCAGCAAAGCAAATATCTCTCTTTCTCCCCTACAGTAAAGGTTTATTTACACTGAATGTCTGACGTGATTTAGACTGGATTAAACCACTGTGCAACCACATCTCAAATTGACTCCCGCTCCTTCCACGGCTGGCACGCTCCTGACCATACATAGCATTGCGTCAAGCAGCCTTGCTAGCAGAATAATTCTCAAAATAAAAAAAAGCAGGGAACTTTCAGCTGGCTCTGTGAGATAAATCAGCTCCGTCCAGGGTTCTGGGGCAAGAGCAGGGTGGGAGAGAATGACTGGGAAGGTGCCAGGTCAGCCCTGAGTTGGATCAGCTCAAACTGAGGTGTCTCTGCACCCTTAGGTTATTTTGAAAATGGGACAATGAATTTAAGTGCCATTGTCAGGAGTGGCCAGCAGCACAAACACAAACCAGGTGCTTCCAGCTAATGAATTAGGCTGCCAGATCATCCATTGAGGCAGCCTGCCTGGGTGCTCTTTGCCTATAGCCAGTACCAAGGCAACCTGAGCTATCCCAACCTTCAGGGTTCAGGCTTAAACCTGAGGTCTCAATAGCATGGGTTTAACCCTTCAGTCCCCACCAGTTAACTGGAGTTACCTCCCCTTAGCTAATGGCATGCAGAGAGACCAGCTGGCCTGTCACATAACTGCATAGTATGTCTCAGATTTAAAGAATACTGATATTATTTTAAGTCTTCTCAATCGGCAACTGAGACCCATCCTTCGAGGCCTCCCTTGGGGTGCTGCAGCACAGAGTCACTGTACTGGTATAACAGGAACCAGTCTTCGAGTAAAAGACACACCCATGGACAAAGCAGTCCAGCAGAACTATTTTTCTTTTTTTAAAGCTGAATTCAAACCTTAGTAAGTACAGAAATTTACTTAGAATTATTCCCTTAAAAAATAATATTTCGAGCCATTCCAAACAATTCCCCATTAAAAAAAAAAATTAAAACTCGAGCTAAATGTTCCCAAACAGGTCATTATAAGCAGGTGCTGAACTATTTTAATCATTGAAAGCAGCAGTATAAAAAGTAGCAGAGGAATAACAGGTTTCACTTGTCATTCCAGAAAGAGCCTCTCTGCAGTTTATTAAACTAAAACTGAAACACTTGTTTTTCAAAACCATTTTGTGATCTCACTGAAGAAACAGACAGTTGCAGTTCAACATGCCACTAGAAAAACAGACACATATTGCTCATGTGCTCTATTGAAATATCATGTTAAATTCACTTATATCCTCCAGAGAAGAAAGGAAAAATAACTATTAAGATTGTAATAGCTGGTGCATTACACCACTCTGTAATTTTAAAGACTTTAAAGAAATCCATCCATACTTAAGGCTCAAGGTGTCAGAGCTGCCCTTTTCAACAGTTCCCTCACCGTGGTCTGCAGCAAGAAAAAAAAAATCTTTAGTAAAAGAAAACAATCTATATAGCAGCCACCAGAGAGGGGAGAGGGGGAGGAGAAGATGTGGGAGAGAGGTGGAAAGGAAAAAAGAAAGAAAGAAAGAAAAAAAATATCCCAGAGAGCATTACATCAGTTCTCCTCCCAGTTTTATTTAAAACACACGTGCCATCACTCACAGCTCTGTGGTTACTGGAAAATATGACTGCAACTTCCATGGTGTGTGGGTTGCATAAAGAGAAAAAAAAAAAAGGACCTTTCTTTGGCACAGCTGAATTTGGCTACTGATGGAAGGAAAGAAGGTGGCATATTTGTACAAAATCTTTGTGTTTTGGCAAGGAGGAAAGTCCTGGATGAGCCACCTAGCTATGTTTCGTTCTTTGGCAGGACCAAACAGCATACTGTTTCACTTCAGTACAGAGGATGATAAATAAAGACCATAGTATAAAGGACAACGTGATATGTTTCCACCCCTGTGCAAACAACAGTTCCATTAGATTATCAATGAAAATGCAATCCTTATAAATATATTATCTAGATCCCAAAATATTCCAGCTTTGACTACCAGAGCAAGGATAGGCTCATCCTGAAACCAAGACACTACCTGAGTTTATGCTCTAAAGATGAGTCAGCAAACATCTCTCAGACTGTTAAGATACACGAAACTTGTTCAGAATTGGAGCTGAAAAACAAAGCACCATTCACAACTGCCACAAAGCCCAAGCACTACCAGTTCATAAAGGACTGGATTTAGTGTGTGTGCAAGAGGAGCAAAGATACAGGATGAAAGACATCTACATGATTTTCTAGGCTTCCAAATAGCTCTATACCATCTGACACTGTGCAATGAGTCACCATGTCGTCTGAAGCTTGACTTCCAGAGAAGAATATTTTCAGAAAGGCCCAGTTACCATTCAAAAGTCATTACCTAGCTATTTTGAAACGTATATAAAAACAAACAAACAAACAAACAAAAAACCACTTAATATTTAAAAATTAAGATACAGTGATTTTCTTCTGTTTATCTTGTAGAGGCTTACTTCTCACATTTCCACCTTCTTATCCAAAGCCAACACAACAGGTGAATTTTTCCAAGTTTCCAGGACATCTTTCAAAGAAAAGCACCAGATAGCAAGAAAAGCCAGTAAATTTGGCAGTCCTGGGACTCCTCTGACTCCAGTTTGCAAGCACTATATGCTATTACTGCTCTTGTAGGTTCCCAGGGGCCCTCTATGTCAGGAGTTCAAGCCCAGCTCCAACACATGAATGAAGTCATACCCGCTGGTAGCAGCAACTTTTCTGGCCTCTACTCACCACAGGCTGAGTCATAGTGGCCCACAGAGCATCCCGTGCTTACGTTTCCAACACGGGGACTGCATGACGCAGAGGAGAGAAGAACAGGAAGCAGCTGGCTGCTGCCGAGGAGCATGAAGGTGGACTTTTCCCATAGGATTCTCCCTCCTGGGGGAGCATGGCCAACCTGCCATGCTGCCTATGTGCGCCACTGGGGAGGATGAAGGACCAGGTCTCAACTGGCCTTCTTCCAGTAACAACCCTCCATCTCTGCAGCTGCACTTTGTTCTTATTTGTTCTTTTTTCAGGTCACAGATTAGGTGATGTAAGCACGCTGAAAGAGCTGCAGCCTACGATTATAATTTTTCATAGTGAATGGGTAGCAGTGAAGTCTAATTTAAAAGAGCACCAGCAATGAAGAGTGAGGCACAGTGAAGTCACCCCTCAACCTCCAACCTCCTAACACACTGCATGCTTGAAAACTAATGGAGAGATCACACCAGAGCAACCTCAGCAGAAGGGGCCTCAAGACAAGCTAACACTTGCAATCACAAAAGCTAGGTGCAGGTACTACCTTGAGTCTAAGGCAACCCCTAAATAACTTGCTTTACCTAGATACCAATTGTCAAATGAGAAAATGAACCTCCACTTTAAGTCTGCAAACACAGTGTTAAACATCAGCAAAACATCAGTAATAAAATGCTGCACCTGCTTGCAAACTGTCTGTCTCCACCAGTGGCAGTAAAAATATTTAAGTACATTAGACCTATGAGTGAAGTTGCCCTTGTGACAAATTCCAGATCTGAAAAAACCACGGTGCAGGAAAGCCTAATTTGGTTTTTATTTTGTATAAATGTAGGGTGTCAATCTATTTCACACAACACTATTGCTTCTGCTTTTAGTATTATCCAAGGACATCATACAACAGAAAAGAGACACATGCACATTTAAAAAAAAATGTTTAAATGTGGTTGTAAAACTCCCCAAAAACTTATAGAAAATGTAAAAACACATGAAATACCAGATCATACACTGCTTTTCAGTTGCTTGTATTTTGGTATCTGCAAATATGACCAGATTTCAACTCAAGACTAATTACAACTGAACACATAATCTGAGTTTTAAAACAGCTAATGAAAGATATAAAGTTCCAAGGCACAAGAAGGTTTTTTTCTGTTTATGTCCTTTTTTTTTAAAACTTGCCAAAAAGAAATAAATTTTTAAAAAGTTAAAAAAGCCCATTCACTTGAGGCATTCACCATTGGACACTAAACCTTTGATGAGCGTCAAGAGTACAATTATCTCTAAAATAAAGACTTTTGTATATCATGGGTCCCACATTCTAAATTCAGTCTGAGAAGCAGGAGGAAAAAACGATTCAGACGTCAAGAGTGAATTGGCCAAAGGTCTCTGCGCTACAGATATACCACTGTTACATTTTGCATGGCATTAAGAAGCATGGCAGTCATTTGACCTACCAAACAGCAAGCACTTTTGATGCAAAGCCTAATTGTCACTTATACTTTGTCACGCCATTTAGTTTCACTGATTTCCTGAACTCTTCAAGGAACTATGCTAATGTTCCAGTTTTACTTTTGTCAGTATCAATGTGATCCTCATTAAAACGAAGCTGTCAAAACTATTTTGATGCCACTTTCCTTGACAACATCTGCTCAGTTTCCCCTGTTATCACCTTGACTGTGGGAAATAAGATTAGAAAAATCCTCAAATATCTCATGACTACATTTTATCTCTAAAAGAGATATTATGCAGTGATGGGAACTGAGGTTTAGAGCCTGTTCTTCAATAACACAATTCTTTAATCAGGATGTTGTTCTACAAAGAGTCCTACTAGCTCTAATCCAGACTTCCTCCATCTCAGTGCTGACTGCAAAAGTCAGGGTAAATCAGGTCAAAATCAGGTAAAAGTTTACCTGGGTTTAGGGACCCAGCGTATTTTAGTTTACATTCTGCTTCCCATTTTCCTCAATTAGTTTTGGGAAATGGAAAACTGACCTCACAAACTACTTCCAAATGCAGCAGAGAGAGGTTAACACACAGGGGTGCAATTGTTGAGGACTGGAGGCGCATCTCAGCAAGTCAGTGTACTATAAGCATGGCAATTTCAACAACAGAGACACAGCCCACGGGGAGGAATAACAGCTTCTGCTGCTGCAGCTAAATCCACAAGCAAACATGAGTTGGGCTCCTAAGAGTGGGCAACTGGGAATAAGGCTTTCGGTATAGTTTGCTTTTCCAGTAATGACATTCACCACCATTTAGAAGCTTCTACAATCTCTCCATGTTGCCTTGAGCTGTGTAAATTTAAGAAGAATACTAAACTTCTCTAGATATCTGAAGTGAAATCACAATTCATTATTTTTACAATACTTGATCTATGTAACTAAAAAATGAAGTCCACACAACAGAGTCACTACAAGCTTTCCTCATTGTAACTCCCATGAACTCCAGCTTAGACGTGGGGAGATTAAGAAACGTGGTGTGCTAAATGCTCACTCCCTAGTTTCTGTGTTCAGTGTCAAACATGGAAGTCTGTGCTAAAACAACAACAACAAAAAACACCCCAACACAAACCACCCAAAAAAGGGGCATTTACTGCTTAGCTAACAGAATTTTAAGCATGGTTCAATCACTCATGGTTTCAATTTGAAGTTGCTTTGTCTAACTGCGAAACAATACCAGCTTTGAAACAACACCCTGTTCTGTAAGTATTTGGCAGATGTTAAATCCACAATGAAGGGGAGCCTAAAGTGGTGATCTAATAAATTTAACTGAAAGCTTGGATTAAATGGTTAAATCACCTAAAAAAAAAGTTTCAAGTCAGTAAATAAACTTTTATTTTCAAAAGAAATTAACTACAACTGCCTTTTGTTGAAATCTGTTTCCATAAGTGTTATAGGATAGATTTTATGGTTTTCAATGGCATTCTCCAGAGTCAGGTACACCACTATGCAGCCTGATACACTGGCCAGATTTTTTTTTTCTTTGCAGAAATGCAGCTTTCCTGAATAGAAAACTAATTCTACCCAAGTGAAACCAGGACGGATTCTCATAATGACAATGTACAGTTATATTGTGTTTTATACAGGCATACATGACCTCACCATTGGCCCTACAGTGACTGAGACTTAGCACAGGTACAGGCCAGAGAGGGTTACCCAGTGCGTGGGAGATGCCAGAGGGTAGATTTAAAACAGATCAGCTTCTGACCTGGGCTTACTCAGCAATGCGGAACAGCCACAAGACTGGCAGCAGTACGTGTTACAAGGATACTGGTTAGGACAAGTCTCACAGGGAGCAGCACAGGGCTACCAGTGACAGTGGTAGTGCAATGCTTATGCTGTGGAAATCCACCTGATGGTAGGGTTTAGATGGTCCCAGAATACTGTTGCATTGCTACGTGGATTACACCAGAGGAAGGTTTCCTCCTATCAAATGTGAGCAAATTATTATTATTGTTCAAACCTTAGTGTTTTGCTACCTACCCGTACAGAGTACCAAGTGAAATCATTCTGCCTTCAGGCGGCCTTAAGGATAAATGCTTTTGGAAGAACAGACTACTATTAAAATAAAAAGGGAGATGAATATGTATCTACATGTCACCTGGTCACACAAACACTTCACACATTACAGACAGCATAGCCTATAATTAAGGTCACTCAAGGCTTGGTGTTGCAAAGCTCTGCAAATTAACAACTTTGCTAAATTCCTATTGTTTGGGTAGAAATGCTGCATACCAGGTGTCTGCTTCTGGTTGATAGACCTGTTTTTAATCAATCATAACAGTTTAGCTCTTTCTGAAAATGTGATTAACAAAAAATTCATAATCCACTTCCTCAGCCTATCATAATTCCTGTATCTGCCTTCTTCAAACCATCCTAGACATCTACCAGCTCTGAAGTAAAGAAACAAAAACTGTCTTTGCCTCTTCTCTGGTAGTTCGACCACCTAAGCAAAAAATAAAAACCTAAATTCACAGAAACCATACAGAGCTATCCTGGATGTCCATTAAAAATATATCCTGATTTCATGAGTGAAAAATTTGACACTATGATGTGCTTCGCAAAACTGCAAATATTCACAGTAACAACTAATGCCAACAGGTAACATGCTCTACAATATTCTAGGCTTACAAAATGCTGACACAGCACAAGTTCAGACCATATGTTGGATCTACTCAACCAATGCAATTCATCCTTCTCTTTGCTTTCCCCATGTTAATCTTTTCCAAGCAAACTACCATGGCCCCTTGTCACAGGCATGTATAATCTAGCGGTGGACATGAGGCCAAGATGTAGCAGCAGTTTTGCTGGGTTGCATCTCAGCATGGCCGATTCTAACAAATGGGTAGTACAGACCTAAGATAGCAAACCCCTTTCTGCAGGGGTTATCTCAGGTGAGGG
>NW_010208057.1:67667-100762 GCF_000695765.1 Mesitornis unicolor
CCAGTGACACAATTTAATATGCTGCAATGCCCATCTATTCACTTTACCCTTTGCTTGAAATTATCGCCTCCCTCATGGAAGCAAAGCTTCCACCACTCCAGTTCAGAGCCAACTTCACCTGTCCTAGTAGGATCCACTGCCTCCAGCTACCTATACCACCCAACAAGCTGCTTGGTAGCAAACATAGCAGAAAGGGGAGCATATTTACCTTCCACCAGGTCACAGATAAGCATCTTTATTCAAACTGCTGGGAGTTTTGGCCACATGCCTTCTTACCACCTTTACTACAGGGCAGCAAGCCACGGCAGAGAAGCAGTTCAGATTGCCAGCAGCAGTACCGGTGATGCCCTTTCTTATCTAGGCAGCAATTTTGTACCTGCCTGAGGCAGTGGAAAAAACTTGCTCTGGCCCTGTAGATATGCACTGTAACAAGGTGATATACTGTAGTGGTGGCATAAATTATTTTAGCTGCTCTGAGCAAAAGCATAAACTTTCACAGTGGCCTCTAGTGACAAGGAGATTGTTTTGCTACAAAAGCAATGGCAGCCAGAAGTAACTACGAAATGTAGAACTCATTAATTTTGAACAAGATATTAATATTTATGACCAGGATGGAGGTGGTTTTTCTTTTTTAAATTTAAATTATATTTTTATACTATATATTTAATATATGTTTTTATCTTAACGTATCTATATATATATGTGTGTGTGTGTGTGTGTATATATATATATAATCTGCTTGGGATAAATTTTCTTAAATTACAAAGAATTATTTTTACATTAGTAACTCAAGATTCAGTTTCCTCTCTTTGGAGACCCTAATAGGAAAAACCTTTTTTTAAACATGCACCCCACCCACCACAAAGCATTAGGGATGCTGCCTAGGAGCTGGAACCTCTCCAGGCAACACAAATGCATCTAGAAGAGTATTTACATCTGCTCCTTTACACCTGATCTAAGTGACACCAACTCTGCGCAAACACAACAGGCTAACAGAAAAGGATCGGAAGTTGCATGTTTTAAGCTCTTAACTCTGGGGATACCCCTACACATACCCTGTCACAACACTGCCTGCAAAACTTTCCTCTTGTACTGCTAAAATACCATCTACTCAGATCTTACTCAGTTGCCTGCCTTGGCTAAGAGACATACATTTTTGTTTGAGTACAAAGCTCTGCCTCTCAACTTAACTAACAGACAAAATAGGAGAGTATTAACCCTAACTTCTTGCCATTTTTCCTGAGGAACTCTCACACCCCTTCCCTTACTCACTGTCTGCATTTGGTCTACTTTGATTATTTCTGATGCACAGAAGTAAAGGACTCCTAAATCTGTACAACAATATGTTTATCACTGATTCCCTATACACACATTGTCCTTTCATCAAGCCCACAAAATCCATGTCTTTGACAGAAAGCACTAACGAACCCCAGACAACACTACTCCACTCACAGATCAGCCAACAGCATGAGTGTGACATCCAGCAGGAACATGGCCCCAGAGCATCTGCCTTCACATCCTGCTTATGGCAAGACTTCCCAAATATTGACAAGCCTATAGATTTCAAATGCACCTGAACTCTTGAGTGAAGCAGCTACAAAGAACTGACTGCAAGCCTTTTAGAAATGTGTTGTTGATTGAGTACAGAAAGGCAGATACAGCTTAGAAAAACTACTGCTGTACTCTGGAGGGAAAAAAAAAAATTAAAAATTAATCCCTGGTTGAAGGTAGTGCTCCCACAGGAAGGAAAGCACCTTCTGCAGTATCATTCACAGTCAAGACAGGAATGGGGGTTGACCAAGAGAGCACACAGGGACGGTAAGCAACACACTACCTACATACTCATACCCCTGGCTCTGCTGCAGTCTGGCAGATGAAATGCAAATGCAGTTCTGTTATGTACACAACACATCCCACAACATCAAGGTGCCCACGCTTGGATGAGTTTTAAAAAAAACAACTGACTTTTTTATTTGTCTGAAAACACTCACCTGACCATTGACAGACAGAAAGCAGGGGCATATGCTCAGTTTTCCAGCTGCATCACACTTGCATAGGAACTCCCCATGAGAGGGGAATACAAAAGCAGGACTTGCAACAGTCATCCTGCATGGCGCCTACACATGTACCTCACTGGGCAGCTTCGCAGCAGGGGAGCTGGGCGGGGAGCAAGGGGGAAGCTACAGCACATAACCATCTACAGACACGCACTCAGAATACATGGGGCACAAGAAACACACTAAATCATGTTCACTTTGCAACTCTCCCTGCTGATGAGACACTTGTGAAAGGAGGGACATACAAGACTCCCTTCCACTCTTCTGGAGGAGACAGATAAGAAACCCTTGGGGGAAGAAAAACAAGAAAAATAGTATCCAGATAAAAATCAATTCTACCTGACACATTCAATGTCTTTAATACAAATTGCTTTCTGATGAATGAGACTAATAGATAACCAAACAAAAGGGAAAAGTTTTAGGCACATAAAATGCAAATGCCTTATCTATGAAATGGACAGAGGAAGTCTTGTATTCCATTTTTCTGTGTACTTTGAGATTTACAGTGGAGGACACTGTATAAATATAGTATTATGTATACTTTGGCTGATTTAGTTTCAGTCTTCATTCATATATGAAATGCACTTGCAAGAAAATCTTGTTTGATTTCTAGGGAACATAGACTTTCCTACTGGTTCCATTTTCTAAACATTTCTCATTGAATAATGCCGTTTAGAAGGGAGCCCAAGAAGGTTTCTTGTCCAACTTCCCTGCTCAAAGCAATCTTAGCTGTGAAGTCAGACCAAGCTGCTCAGGGTTTTAGCTAGTCTAGTCTTCACAACCTCCAAGGGCAGAGACTGGCTCCATCACTTCAATAACCCTCACCCGGGCACTGTGGGGGGGCTGCTGGTGGTCCCTTTGCAAAGCCACCTCTTCTTCAGGTTGAGCAAGCCCAAATCCTCAGCCTGTCCTCACAGGGCAAGTAGTGGTAACCTCTGCTAAAATCATTCTCATTTCTTGTAGTGCTTAGATGTGATCTAGTGAGTGCTGAATAAAAGTGGACAATAACTTCCCTTGATCTACTGATTATGTGCCTGATGATACAGCACAGGATGCTGCTGGCCTCCGTTGCTGCCAGGGCGCACCTGGGGCTCACATCCTCGGAGCCTTTCCCAGAGAACTGCTCCCACCAGCCTGTATTCCTGCCAGGAGCTCTTCCTTCCTATGAGCAGTTTGCATTTGTCCTTGCTAAACTTCATAAGGTTCTTGTAGGCTCATCTCTCCAGCCTGCCCAGGTCCTTCTGGATGGCAGGTCTACCCTCAAGTGCACTGTCTGGTCCTCCCAGTCTGGTGTCATCCACAAACTCGATGAGAGTATACTTTGTCACCTGCTCCAGGTCACTAACAAAGATGTTAAACAGGACAGGCCTCAGGGGAGACCCTCACTGTGTTGCACTTGTCACCAGCATCTTGGCAGAGCACAACCCTTTGAATCTGATCATCCTACCAGACAGTTACCCATCTAGATGTCCACCCTAGCTTGGATACTAAAACACTGCAAGACAGGGTTGTAAGCCTTGCTAAAGTTGGTGTTAATGACTGCTCTCCTCGCATCCAACAAATCCAGTCATTTCAAAGGAATTAATCAGGTAGATCAGTCATGACTTACTAGTGGTGCATCCAGACAGACTGGTCCCTATTGCTTTCTCTTCCATGTACCCAGAAGTTTGCTCTGCAAGCTGGACTACCACTGCAGCCCCATCTGAGAGGAGACCCCTGCAATGTCAGGGCAGTTGCTGTGGCCAGTGCTAGGCATGATACCCAGGGCAGCTGCTGCTAAGCCCCATAGAGTGGGGGCGATATTTGGCACTATGACCTATTCCCAACACAACTATTGCCATTCCAAAAAAATATTTTCAATTCCAAATAGTTTCTGGGCAACCACCAAGACCTCACTAAAAGCAAGACCCTTAGTGAAGGGAGTGCCAGTTTTCTCTTTGTACAATACTTCTCAGCAGCGCACTGGTCTAGGACAGGTGTGCCAACATCCTGCAGTAAGGCAAGAAAACACCCGGGACTTAACAAGAGGTCTATCAGATACGGTCCATTCAAGAAACTAGGCAGGAAGACACAGTGAAAATGGAGGGGGGCAGCGGGAGAAGGTTCATCACCTGGCTGTGCTGAACTGAATGAAAAAAGGAGAGGGGAAATAATGTTCTAAATGCCCTGGTACTTAGTAAACAAGCAGTTGATTTTGAGTCTGGGAGTTAATGCCAACACAACAGCTGGCCTTCAGAAGGGATTTACTAGCATAGCAACTTGTAATTAACACAAGGTCATCACTAAAAATTACGAGGCCAATTTGCTGTTAAATAGCTTCCTCCAGGGAATGTGTCCCTGTTGGAGTACGAGCTACTGCATTCTGTCCATGAAGTCAGCCAGCCTGGGCAAAAGCCACATTTCCCTGGGGGGACAGGGTCACCATACAAGGCTCCCCATGCCCCCATAATATCTATTCATGCCCAGGCCCCTCTTTCCCCTCACCATCCTGCAGTTCAAAGCGGCCTTCTGTTCCCTTGCAGACTGATGTGCTACAATACCTGCAGCATCCAAGCCCACCAGAGAACTGCATCAAGGTTGACAGCAATGAGCCAACACTTGCAGAAAAACAAAAATAAAATTTGTGCAACAGCCTTTGGGCTGGTTCCCCCTGCCCAGGCACCACAGCCACATAGAGATATGGAGACCATGAGGCTGTATCCCTCGCACAGTTCCCTCTGCAAGGCACTTCCCACTGCAGATCAAGGTCTTCCCAAACAACCTGGTCCATAAGTCATTTTGTCCTGGAAACCTTACTCTGGGGTGAAGTCCACATAAATGGAAGTTTCAAGCAGCCAGTGGAGGTGAACTTTTAATTTCTTAGACAGCAATCTCTCTGCTTCCTTCAGATACGTAAACTTCTGTACCTAATTTTACACAGAGGACTGGGATGGCATATCTGGGCGAGAGCTATGCATTCCTATGCTTGTGCCTGCTCCTCCTTTGCTTTGGAGATCATGCCTCACTCTCCAAATCCTGGCTGCTTGCCTAAACTTTCCCAACCTTGCTCCTGGTTTCAGTGTACAGTTTCAGTACACATCTACGTCGTCACTTATTTTTGCAGAATTCAGAGGAACCCTCTTGTAAAGTGAGCCAGCAAAAATGCTCCTTTTCTGCCCCAAGGACAGAGGCACCTTGTGCTGATAAGTGCCCTTTGCCTTTCACTGCCATTCTTCCACACTTCACCTGACAAGATTTCCATCCCTCACTATGGTGGTACGCAGCCTTCATAAGAAGACAGTTGCAGAGGCCATTTCTAGTATCAGGAGATAGATGGACACTGGGATACTTAATCACCATTTCTGCCTGCTGCATCAGTACAGAGGCAGGATAAAAATCTTCTGCAGGTGGTTGTTAGATGACTTCTGCTCCTGCTGGAAGACATGACAGGATGGGTACCTGCTGCTCAGCCTTGCCAAACAGGCTACCTGATGGCAGGATGGCAACAGAGAGAAGGCAGGAGGAGAGACAGGGCACAGTGGAGACAACTGGAAGGGTTTCATCCCACCATTTGGGTGTAACTCCTACCTCTGGGTTCCTACCAGAATTTTCGCAATAGGAAGAAGCACGATAACACAGCTATAAAGCTAAGCAAAAACAAGAGGGGAAACACCAGATGAGAGGAAATCCAGAGTCCATCCATTAGTGTCACATGCTTGCAGTAATTGGCCTAGTAATCTCCTTCTCAGCCGTGTCTCAGCATCTACCAGTAGAACCACATATCAAGGTACGGGCTCATTACCTCTGTACACCATTATGCACAACAGAACAAATAACAGATAATTTCATATCACTTAAATACCAGCTTCACTTGCATCTTATCTGAGTTCTTCCTCCGTGCTTCACTTAAAGGTATTCAAAAAAGGAACAGGATTGGCAGTTCAGAAGATGAAATGGAATTAAAAATAAAAGTATTTTATGATAATACAATTAATGTTTAAATTGGAGTAGGCATGAGGAATTGGGCTACTCAAGACCAAATCTTGCCTTGAACCTTCTCTTAAGCAAGTCAGTGAACCTTCCAAGGCCTTTGAGTCCAGGGCAACAGAGCTATGTATTTTTCAGTTTTGCAACATATTTCACTTTAGGGGTAAATAAGCTCATTTTCAGTCTTCATTTGACATGCAAAACACCTCACAGTGGTCTTGCTAAACAGTTCTTCACAGGGCAAGCAAATAAGTGATCCTTTTTATCCTTTCTGAAAATTTCATATTCTTGAATCTTTTACAAGTCTGGGAAGGTGGAACTCATTTGTAAATAAGGTCCTGGGAAACACACATGGCCATGGCTTGGCAGGACCACAGCCCTGAATGAGCTCTTTCATTTTCAGTGTGTTTGGTAACTTGTGTTAAAGGGTATATGATGGTTTTGAGAGAATATTTCAAACACAGAGCAACTAGTGCTACAGTTACCTTTTCCTAGAGGGATTCATATAATAATAATAATAACAACTGATTTTTCAAAGCATTCCTCTCTGTACCTCCTAAAGTAAGCAAAGGTGCTTCAAAAACACTAGGAGCAGTGGTATAATTTATTCTGGCTAGGTGCAAAGTTGAAAACAAGCAGGGAAAAAAAGAGGTTTGTAGCAGCCTAAGCATAACAGAATTCACACATGAACCTGCAAGTGGAAAGGTGTGGTCATTTTCTGTTTTCTCGCAGTAAATTACTGTATAGCATTGCTGCTGTGCCAAAATTGATGCACCTACTCATGACCTGCACCAGACCTACACAAGTCTGTAGATTTATGACCTTCATGATAAGCCCTTTTTTCATTCACAGAGGTCATCAGGCTACTCTTGGGCGTTTGGCCACGAGGATTCAGTTGTAGCATTGGCGTCTGTGTTTGAAAAAAATTATAAGCAAGAAAGATGTAAGGTGATAAAAATCCTTCAGACTGCAAGCAAAGCTGTCTGATCTCATCTTGTAAGCATGCTGATGGCAACCCCACAGAAGGAAGTGACGGATTCAGGAGGATTTGGGGCTTAACACACCAAAAACCACTCATCCCTCCTGCCTCAAGTGCCAAATGCCCAATAAAAAAATTGCAGACGCAAACTGTGGTGATTCCCATCCTTCAAGGAACATCTCTGAGCATCATTTAGAGAACACAGTCTCATTACTTGAACGATGGACAAAATTAAATCTGAACTTAAAGAACCTGGAAGTGAAGCTCATACATTAAGAGCTGCAAGTCAACCCACCTGCCCTGTAGTCTGAAGAGAAAGAAACAGTATTTGCTAAAACTTACTAGCACAAGCTGCAGCACAAACTTATTAAAAATATCAGCATCAAGTTAGTGCTTGGTTTGGAGATTCTGTTCCTTGCAGGATCATGTTATATACTCCTCTTCAGGGAATATTTTTATCCTAGCCTTAACTGTACTTCTAAATTTAAAAAAACCCAAATTAATTATTCTTATTCTTATTACATGGTATATTCCATGTCAGCTGTATAAACTGACATATTTCTAACTGAAGCTTAAACAGGAATTAAGGAAAAAAACTGAGGTGAATTTAATTTCTCTGGCTATCTCAGGCAATTTTTCCCAGAACGTCAAAGCAAGAGAAGACTATTAATAAATTTAGCACCAATATCTTGTCATAACTGTTTATTCTGGACAGATAAAACCACATTTGGTGGAAAAACATTGATTTCCTTTCAGCATCATAGTCTGGAACAGCAAAAGCTTTGTTTATAAAGATCCAAATAGTTTTTTCTCTCCAACCTGCCCAGTTGGCTCATATATAACAACTCTTGCTGTAGGGGACAGAATGACTATTTACACTTGGAATTGCATACCAACCAGTTTCTGCAACCAAGCTACAGTCCAAAAAGCTTGACTTATATTGGTTAAAGATTATCAAGGCTTTAGCATCCTTCTTCATTCTAACATGAACTCAGTAGTTTATTGACTCAAAAAAATATTTACTGTATTTATAGGAAGATGCTTTCATGAGATAGTTCAGAGAAACACTTTTTGTTGTTGTTGTTCAAAAGGCAACCTGCATACAAGAGAGTCACTGGAGTTGGGGCAAGACCAGCTGCCAGGCATCTGGCAGGTTTGTCAGCACTGGCACACATGCTGGATATCTGGCAGTCAGCTTTTGCATCTGTTAGTTTCAGCAACAGCCACAGCTACATCAAAGCCACAAAGGCATGCCCTGGTTATTTTTCATGGTGTCTGCATTGATCTAACACATTCTAGGTTCAGTGCCCAGTTTTTTTTGTTGTTGTTGGTTTTGGGGGTTGGTTTTCCCCCCTCCTGAAAAAGAAAGTGTGAAATAAGAGGGAAGTGCTGGGTGCCAGTTGGAAGATATCCACCATTAATACACCAGGGCTTTGTATATAGATGCATACATATATATATATATTTTTAAGGTCCTCTAGATATTAGAATGACTGCCTTAGAAGCAGTGCTCCACACCACTTTCTGATGCCGCACTATCACCAAGAAATAATTCATATTAAAAAAATAAGAGAAAAAATTATTTTAATGTAATTCCATGTGTTTTAGATTGTTGACTTTCATTTATTTTGGGCAATCTTACCATCTATTGATGTTTAATAAAACTTTAGGTTTAGTGCTGTGATGAACATTGCTGGCTGGCTGAGGACCACTAGCTTTCTTCCCTGGACACCAAAGAAAGTGAACACTACACTAGAAAACAGGAAACCACATTTTAGCAAATCTGAAGTCTAGTTTTGAGAGTATCTCGAGGGCAGTATAAGGCCATATTGATCCTGAAAGCACAGTCTGACCCTGTCCGCCTGCTCACCCTACATTGAGACCAGCACAAACAACCAGGAGGCCACACAGCAAACCAGAATTGGGAAACTAATCTCAGCAAAAACGAATCATTTGAACTGTATTTGCTGAGCTGGTTTCATTTGGATTGACTTCCCAAGCTGGCTTCCAGGTACGTCTGTGCCGGCACACACTGGGGATGTGTTTGGGGCTGGGACTGCTTCTGGCAGCGGGTGCAGCTCAGGTGCCGAAGCAGACACATAACAGCCCGATGCTGTGATTTTGCCCTGCGGGCTTTGTAGTGGTGTGAGGGACCCTGGCCCTGCCAGCACCTCCCCACTAGCACTTACTGTCAGCTTTAAACCGCGCTGTGCCCCAATTCGCATCTCATTCCAACAGGAAAGCAGTGCCATGACTCAAGTGACACCAGCTGCACCTCTCCCCAACCGATGGCTGTCCATTCTCACTAGTGCAAAGCCCAAGTTCACCACTCGTCTGGTGTTTGTGCTTAGGTGCTTTCAGACTGAAGAGGCCTCGCGCTGCAAATGGTGCCACAGCTTGAGCGGACCAAATCAATTTGGGCAGGTTGTGAATTAGCTGAGGCTGAGATTTACTTTTGTGCCAAGGCAAGGTTTTGTACTACTCATCTCTTGCACAAGCCTTGTGCGTGGAAGCAACCCCGTCAACAGATCTGGGCAGAAGTTGTCCCTCTACTCACACCAGGTGTTTACAATGCATGTAAATTTTACCTTTCTAGTTAAAGGCTGCTTTCAGAAACAAAGTCCTTGTTAACAATTCTACCTCAGCATATATCATCTCTCAAAGCAGAGCATTTGGGATTTTCACATCCTTACCAATATATCATCTTAAGATTTCTGCAATGTCTTACATTTACCCACTACAGGGAACTATCTCTGGTATCGAAGGTGATTTTATTGTCATAGTACCGCTTTACTTGCCTTCACTATACTGTAATAACGTATTTATGGTCACATCTACACTAAGAGAAGTGAAGTTGATTTTCTTTGCTGTTGGACCAGTAGGAAAAACAACAGATTTAATATTTGCAGAGAACTTGAAAAACACCTAGGAGAGAAAAACAGAAGAATACCATCCCTGGTAATATTACAGCATAAATATAGGGGGTGGGGGGAAAGAAAGCTATGTAGCTATTAAAAGAAAAAAAAAACCACAAAACCAAACAACAAAAACCTAAACAAACAGAAAAACCCCAAACCCTAAAACCTAAACAAAACACAAACAAAAAATCCTCACTGCTGAGGGGGAGACACATAACGGACTCCAGACAACTCTATAAGAGTTATAAAGTGAAGCCCTTTATTCTATCAGAAGCTGTGCTTTTATAGTCTAAAATCCCTTAGTCACCCTACATAAGCATTTCTATTGGTTACATATGTGTCCATATTGTCTAAGCTAATACATGATTGGTTACTATCTTACACACATGTCACCACCCACATCCACTTCCGGTTGGTTTACGTCCGCTTCCGGTTGGTTTGCTCCCGGGTGGTTTACTTCCGCTTCCAGGTGGTTTACTTCCGGGTCGTTCTCTTGCTGCATCGCCATACTTCCTCATTCTTTAATGTTCCCACACACTGCTAAGTAAGCCAAGAGATGCAGGGGTACAGCAGATACTCTAGACATTTCTCACCTGCCCTATACCCTTTTTTCCTCCAGCTTCCTACTCCATCATCTCTGCTACTTTACTCTTGGCATCCTTGGCAGGACACCAAGAAGCCTATTTTCCTAGTTTTCTCTCCTGAGAATCTGAGGCTCTTCAGACTGTGGATATCTCGCTCATTTCTCCCTCTACCTTCCCAAGAGTTTGAATCACAATGATTCTCCCTCCAACAGCCTCGATCCAATCACATGTCTGAGCAAGGGATGTTTCTGCCTCATCCAGGTGGTTCTGCCATGCACCTTCACCGTCCTCTAACCTTTGTCAGTCTAGGAACTGGGGAAAGGCAGTTCAAACCTTCTTCAAGTCAGACAACAGATAGCATTCAGGGATAGCTGTTTATATTAGCTAGAGCCTTACAGCTGCAAGGGAGTGAGTCGGGCAAGAAAAACAAGGCCTTTAACACTAAGCCACAGTGAGATCACACTCAACAGCTCAGGTTTCAAAACCTGCTCCTGCAAAATTGCGTGCACAGGCATCCACTGCAGGTGTTTCCCCATTTAACACCTGAAGTGATGCCACTGGTATCACCTCAAAGACAGCCATCACATTAATTTCATGCTCAAGCCTGTGGGGATTTCTCCATTCCTAAAGACGCATCTCCAGAATCCTATGTATGCCCTCAGAGTCCACTGATGAAAGCTTCTTTTTTTGAAGAAACTGTGTTTTCGGTGTCATGGGCCATTATGCACAAGCGATGGCAAACCATGAAAGTAGCTGGAAGAGAGTTCATTTACATTTTGCCACTTTTCATCTGTCTCTTCAGCGGCCTATAGTTAATCAAACCAACACCCCTTCTTTCTGTGTCACAGGCGCAAGAAAGAAGTAGGCACTGTACATCCTTCTCACTATTCTCTTGCAAATGGAGCCACAGCAGAATTCAAAAGTAGTGCACAGAGGCCGAGTGAATTATGCATTTGGCTCCCCTCAAAAGGCAAGGAGAAGCTCAAATGCCAGATTTTCTTAAAAGCAAAGCATCCCAGCAGCAAAATGACACTGACTGACTGTCTGTATTGGGGGCAGTGGGCTTTTTCTTTTCAGAAATAGCATCCATTCATCTGTTGTTGTTGTTTTAATTAGAAAAACTGATAAATACAAAACCAATGCGGGAAAACAAATACAAAAATAACAAAGACACTGTTATCTGCTAAAGGGAAGTGGCAAAGAGCAGCTGTCCTTTAATGATCAGCAGGCATGTGAAATTAATCCACATCACTATTACAAATGTAAACCAACAAAATAAATTAAAACTCAAGTCAGACAAGGAACCCAGGTGGGAAAGGAATAAGCAAAGCTCAGTTTACCCCCAGCCTGGCCAGTTATCTCTGCAAAAAAAGTACCTTTGTCTGCTGTCACCACAATTATTCTCTCATCACCATTGCCAAAGATGAGATAGGAAAGCCACTGCCCCACTCTGGACAACAGGAGCTTTACGCCAGTGCAGTAAATGAATAGCTCCAATTATACAGAGAGGCTACAGAGACATGTGGTATAGAAGTTTAATTTTTAAATTTCATTTAAATACACGTGTTTAAATATAGCATAGGGAACAATAGTGCATTGATCTAGTCCTTCCCCCCCAAGTAAGTCTTTTCCATTAGTGGGATCCAGTCATGCACTGGCAAAATTCCCATTGAGTCCAGGGAGCTTCACACGAGGGGATATTGCATTGTTCAGCTCCTTGTCACTCTCTGCTACATCCTGCATGCCAAGGAGACAGAGCAAGGGAGCAAGGGGGCAAGGCATTAAAACAAGGTTCAAGGCAAATGAGTCACAGCTGGGATTGAGCAAAGGAACAGAATTGCCTCCTCTCTGCTCCCCATAAGCCTCTCCTGCAGATGGAGATTCCCCTCAAAATGCTGGAGGGAGCACTGGATGCTCTAGGGCTAGAGCTGCTTCCACTTTACACTCCAGGCTGGATCTATGGTCCAGAAGAAGGGAACTTCTGCAGGCATTCCTACGTCTAGGATCAGTGCATTTTTCCCCACTGACTGATGACACATTTAATTCATGCATAGCAAAAGAGTATGGGCTGTTTGAATATCATCCTGCCAAGGCTACCATAAGATTTTGTTATTTACGAGTTCCTTATTTTTCAAACATTGGCAAAAGAAGCTTACCAAAGTTTTTATTACAGATTCCACTTGTGCACAGAAGTCAGCTGAACATTTAAAACTGCACTATATATATCTCAATTCAGAATCAACTGCAGTGGGGAAAGGAATAGGATTAGCTTTGTTTTGTGAAAAATTCCAAGAGAGATTCATGTACGCAGATGTTTTCATTCTTTGCACAAAAATAAAGCCTTTATGAAAATATAGAATGTACCAGGCACAAGGGTCAGGTAGATAGGTCAGTGATTTTAATACACTTAAAAAAACAACAAAAAAACCCAACCCAAAACCAACAAACAAACAAAAAGTACAACAAAAAAATCCGCCTTCCAAAAAAATCACAGTGGAAACATCCTAAAGCTTTTATTTTGGTTTATTTTTAGTTCTCCCAAAACTTAGGATTCGAGCTCAAGAATTCATATTTAATTACAAAAATCTTGCATTTTATTATAGCATAAATGACATTTATAACTTCTATCTCACATTTTTTTGCATAAGCACTGTTCAAGGCAGCAGGACATGTTTGCATATGTAGAGTGAATGAGACAATGAGAGGTAACAATTAGCATCACATGAATCATATGCCATTCTGTCTCTTACAGTTTTCCTTGAACTGAAAATACCTGCTCCCCTAACACACACTTTTTTAGTGCAGTGGTACCTCCAAGCTCCTAATAGAAATCAGGGCATCTTATGCTTAGCAAGGTAGAAGCACAAAAGACAAAACAAACAAACAAAAAACAGTTTGAAGCTAATCCTTGTTCTAAATTGAAGATAACACCATCAGTCTCTGTAAAAGAGACTTCTGTAAAAGAAGTGGAGCTGAAAAACAGAGATTAAGGGGTTTTGTATATGCTGAGGCATTTCAGTTTTGCTTTTTGCCATGCTTTGTGTTCCTTGTTTATTTAGATAGCACCTCTTCAAAACGGGATTCTCTCTCATTTGTGTTTATACACAGTCTAACACAAAGCAGCCATGAATAACTACAGAGGAATTGCTTTTCAGACAGTAATAGCTACAGGTGATTAATAATGATGCAACTCCAAGCATGTAGCTGGCAATACTGTGTTTTTTTTTCTGGGTTACACAGATTAATACTTCGAGTCATGATCCACTGATACTTAAGTAAACAACCTGAACAGAGGGGGAAGGGAAATGGTATATCTCTGCCCCTCGGAGCAGTGGGAGGCCTGAACTACACAACATACCTATTTTTGAGAAAATAGAGTACTAGCTCAGATGAAAACCCTTTCCAGAAGAAGGACGTGTTCACCAACTCTTGCTTCTAGACTTACACATCAGATATTAGAAAAGGAAAGAGAGATGACGAGTGGAAAAGAAACTCATACTATGTTAACTAGCACAGGTATGCCAAGCAGCAGAGAAGACTGCCAATACTCCCTTTTTACAATACACACATATTGTTATCATTAGGGGCTCTTAGCCCCTGTCTTCTACCAGACTGCTACAGCTCTTGCACATTACCTACACAAAGCACCAAAATGTAGGCGTTTCAAGTCACTTGAGCTGCCCTGATGCATTTGGGAGATTTACACAGGGATGCCAGATATGCCATGAGAGCTCCAGCCCTTCTGGAGCAGCAGCTGTAAACCAGCTCTACCAGATTGGGCTGTCCTTACCCCAGGACAGATAAATAGCATTAAATCTCTCCACTTAGGAAGCTGCATTGCATCCCCATGTGATATCTAGGTTTTGGCTGTGCAGCACATGTCAAGAGATGTGTTCTTGGGCAGCAAGTCCACAGGAAAGAAAAAGCCCAAATGCCAGGATACTTCACCCAGCCTTTTCTCTGCCTGCCCTGCAGGGGTCTGCAGCAAGTAGGCAGCACACTGGGGCAACACTGCTGCCAGGCCTGACCCAGCCCATGGGCCACACAGACCCCAACATCACCTCCGTTTATGAGCCCTGCAACAATTCAAAAACCTTTGCCCCATTTAACATACACAACACAAACCCTCAGAATAAGAAGGATCCCAACTGCAAAGCTCTTGCAGTGCAAGGAAAACAAAGTTTGATAGGGAAAATTGTAAGAAATGCAGATTATTAATCAGATTTAAATAGGTAGCTACTCAGGGCACAGAAACACGTTACACTTCATTATATAGCAGGACTTGAAAAACACAGTAGCATATCTCTGCTACAATTTGTGGCTCAAAGTCCTGGTCTTTCCATACAGAATGCTTCAAAAGGAGTGATTTATTTAAGAACTGAGATTATAGACTAAGGGAACATACTAAAGGAAGCTGTTTCTTATTTGTGAACCAGAGATCATTTACTTTGAAATCAGGACTTGGGGCAGATACTTCACCATGAGCACAGCCCTGAGGAATGCTGAAATCAGCCATCAATAACTCTTTTCACAAGACAAGCTCCCGGAGGGCAGAAGGATAATACCGAGCTGGGTGGTAGTTTTTAAGCAGCTGGACACAAATTGGGACTTGTCAGTTGTTGTTCCCAGGCACTGCATGTCAAATTGAAATAACCTGTTGTGCTCTTTCTTATTTTTTTTCCATGGCTCACTGCAGAATGCAGAAGGGGCACCTGTTGACTCCTGGATTAGTTCCCCTGTGATGAACAGCTCTTATCAATCATCACTCAACAAGAGATTTCAAAATAATAGTTTCTTCTCATTTTCCCCACAGCAAGAGACATTCAGTGCAAATGGCAACCAAGCTGCAACCTGCTTTTTTGACATCCGAGTTCTGCTGAGAAAGTTTCTTTGCCAACTGGTTTTGGAGGCTTCTCACCACTTCCAGTACAATTTACAAAAGCCATTCCAGGAACCAGGCTCAAGAAGCTGCCTAGGAGCACAGCAGCCCAAGGCACAATGATATTGGAAACATCTGCATCACGTCTAGTGTCCCAGGAGGATTAGGCCTGAACAGAAAGTGCGGGGGGGACAACGACAGTATTTGAGCTAGCTCTGTGGTAGCCCATAACCTTCAGCAAAGAGGATGCAACTGCCTGGAAGGGCAGTGGGAGACTCAGAGGCTCACTAAAGCAGTCAATGGAGAGTGCTGTGCCCCACATTGCATGACAGGGTACAGCTCACACCTCATCACCACTGACTCCACACCACCTTTGATTTAGCGTTCTTGTAGCTAAAGGTTCCTTAGGACAGATGGAGACTACACAACACCTGAAGCTCCAATGCTGCCCATGCAAGCTATCCTTAAGCTACCCAACACAGTCCAGCAGTCACACTTCTAATTGAGCTGTGCACACATCAGCAACGTAAAATCCAAAACACAGCAGAAACCAAGCCCAGCATCTTCCCCTGTTCAATGCTTGAGGGTCTTCTCTAACAAACAAGAATGGACTTTCCCTTCCCACTTCGCAACCCAGTTCCACTTTCAACTTAGTCCTTGTCTCTTGTTCAGCACCTCTCAAACTCCTTCACTAAAACAGGCTCAGTCTTCATCATCTGCTTGGATCCAGCTGCCTCTGTGGAGATCCAAGATGACTCAATAGGCGATGACTTTCTCATGTCCACTGTGAGCAGTTTCTCACCAGTGTGTCATATGTTTGATGAGATAAACACCTTAAGAAATCCTACAGAGCACAAGTTTCCACAATAACTTGTGAAGCTGTTTTTAACAATGGCCTTACAAATGAGGGAGACTGTTGCAGCACACAACCCTTTCCAGGCCTTGAGCCCCATGTCATGGAGGATGCTTTGGCAGCATAATTTTCTCCTTTGGAAACATTGGATTTGCGGCTCCTGTTATTGTCTGCAAAGCAACACTGACTGCACATCAGCTTCATGGGAGGCAAGTCAAATTATTGCTTCTCTTCTGAGTTTAGTAAACCACTAAACTATTGTCAAGAGAGCAAGACATGGCAGATAATGTGAAGTAGGCTTTAGCATTCTATCCATTGCTAAGTATAATACAGAATACATCTCTGACAGGACAGAACTTTCGATTGAGAATGAAATTTCTTTTACAAATCCACATTAGGATATTTTGGTGTCAGAATACACCTAAGAATGTCGACCACTACTACTACTACTACTATGACTACTTACACATTTACTAAATAGATTTTTCTTCTAAGCTGAAAATTCCTCTCTAGTGACAAGTTAGGAAGCTCTGCAATTATATAACTCTAGCTGGAGGACAGGAAAATTGCTATACAAGGAGCCAGCACGTAGTTTGACAGGTATTTTTTCAGTGTCAGTTTGAACAGCCTTCTCCCACACATGCACACTTCACTGCGTCCCCTCGGGTGCAGGGCTGTGCACCGCATCACGTAACTCCCTGCAGGCTACGTGAGGTTCATTTGGTTTGTGTGGGGGTTTTTTTGGTGGTGGTGGTTGGTTTTTTTTTTTTTGGGGGGGGGGGTTGGATGTGAGGTTTTTGGTTTTTTGGGGGTTTGTTTTTGGGGTTTTGTTTGTTTGGGTTTTTGGGGTTTTTTTGTTTGTTTTGGGTTTTGTTTTGTTGTTGGTTTTTTTTAAGTTGTCCAGGGGATGGGAAAATGTGCTACCACTGCACTGGGTAGCTGTTGCTGTGGTATTTCTCCTGGCAGATCTTCCCCGAGCATCTCAAAAGCGTCTGCATCTCTGCCCAAGCCCAGGTGGAAGAGCTGTGCTGAGGACACATGGCTGCTGAGCAGGAGGTCTCTGGCGTGGTGGGTTCCCACTCCAGGTTTGGCTTGGTCCAACTGCCATTTCACTGACTACAGCACCTCGCATCTGCTTCCTCAAGATGCACAGCAACTTATTCCAATATTACACACTTTTGAACTAGATTTACATTCTTTTGAGACCGAAGCTGGAGAGATTCTGAAAGAATTCAAAGGAAGAGCAGAGTTTTGCTGCAGAAACAACCTACAGATGGAAACTGCCTGGGAAGACAGAGAACATGCACTGCCAGCCACTGATGGATGCACACTAATCAATCTCTTCCCATGAGTAAATACATCTATTATTTGCATAGGTGCAATCTATACCTCCTTGACATTAGAGTACACTCTGTCAGACAAACGTGAGCTCAAATGAGATCAGGCTAAATACCCCCTGTGGGTTTAGCAAATAGGAGGAAAACAGCCACTCCCTTTGTTAATCCTCAAAAATCTCACATATAAAATATAAGCTTTAATTTAAAAAAGGCAAGAGAGACAAAATCTTATTTGAAATTTTAAGAAGGCCTGATCACTAAATGTGGCTTGTAGTTTAAGTACAATTGTTCTGGGTGGTCTGCAATGCACTAATCTTGCTGTGCAGAAAGAAGTATTTTTAAGAACAAATCAGTGGGGTATCGGAGCAT
Organism: Mesitornis unicolor; assembly: GCF_000695765.1. Taxonomy (NCBI): domain Eukaryota; kingdom Metazoa; phylum Chordata; class Aves; order Mesitornithiformes; family Mesitornithidae; genus Mesitornis; species Mesitornis unicolor. The sequence continues at coordinate 85,610 of NW_010208057.1, forward strand.
TAGAAAAGATGAATTCCTGTTAGAAAAATACTTTGTGAAGTCATACACAGAATGCAAATGTTGAAAAAATAAATAATAGCTTCCCTTACCTATTTATTTTCCATTTCTTATGCCAAGGTCATAATTCCTTTTTATGTATTTTGAGGATAAATATTAAGATTAATAGATCATCAACATTATGAAGGCTTAGTCTCTGAGACACAAGGTCATTGGGAAGCAAAGATCTACAGTCACTAAACACAGCAGTAATAAAACCCAAGAACTCAACAAGTCACTTTTGTTTCAGACGCAGACAAAATGGTTTTGCATCCCAAATGTGCAAGACGCAGCCTGATCTCTGCCCTAGAGTCCCCAGAGGTTCGACTCTTACCAAGGCTTTGTAGACTGGGCTTACTTTCTGCATTAGTAAGTGCATATGCAGAGCAATTTACTGATGCTGAGTGAAAGGTTTTGGGGTTGTGGGTTGTTTTTGTTTGGTTGTTTTTTTTTTGGGGGGGGGGTGTTTGTTTGTTCTTAAAGTCTGTTTAGAGGGATTTTTCTACCTCCTTGCCATTGGAGAGCAGTCACTGCAGCTCTAGATAAGGCTTCCTCTCCCAAAACTATGCTACACTCCTTTTCCTTCTCTCATCAGAGTTGTGGCACAGCCTCAATAACAACAGTTGGCTACTCCTACCTGGAAATGCAGTTCACAAGAGTCAGTCAGGTAGGACACTGCTGGAGGTGTGCACCTTTGAGAGCTGTGCAAATGACTGTGCCAAATATGCAAGAGTGATTTGCCCAGCCAGAAGTGTTCCTTCTGTCTGTAGTTTTCAAAACGCTTTGCAAAGCAGGTATGCATTGGGCCACCTATACTAAAGGGAAATAAACATAAGGAAGGGCAAGTCTGTGCAAGATAACAAAAAAAAAAATTAGCAGTCTCGAGTCAAGGCACTTGTGTTTTACCACCACTATCCTCTCCACTAGACATAAATCTTGAAAAAGTGCAGATTCTCACCAGAACCAGAATTAGAAATATTGAGGCAGCAAATGAAAACGTTTTCCCACTGTTACATTAAATTACATCCAGTGTTTTCTAAATCAACGTTCACTTTTAATACAGCCAGCATCTCACGCAATGTCCCTCATAGCTACATACCAAAGGCAACTTCTGGTGCAATCCTAATGCAGAAATGCACCTCTTCTATGCTAAGACCCAATTTACATCTATGAGAGCCCAAAGCACTCTGCATATGCTAATTGCCCCCAGAAACAGTACGAGTTTCCAGCAAGATACAAATTTTAGAAACAAAAACAAACAAGATTTTTCCTTCAGGTCACCAGAACAAAGTTCTGCACCCAAGACAAGTCATCCAGTCCAACCAAGATACTGGCATGCAGGCTACAGATGTGATAGAATCAGAAAATTAGGCTCCCTCTTACAGCAAGTTCCCAATAGCAATGAGGAAGAGGCAGGCATGATGATCTCTTGCTGGTTTCCGACATCTGTACCTCCTTGTAAAGGACTACTCTTCCCAGAACACATGCCAACTGAATAACCCCTTATTAGAACTGGCATCAATAATAACATCTGTAAATCCCTCCATAAGCAAGTAAATAATCATTCACAAACCACACACCAATTACAACCATCAAGTGTTATGTATACAAGAGACACTAACCTTCTTCAGGTGGCAGGGATGAGTCATTTGGAAAGGAGAGAAAAGGGTGGATGGAAAGGGAGGGAAAGAAGGGAAACTGTTCTTTAAACTAACCTTAGTTTAGTATAGCACTTCAGACTGGTAGGTGAATATTGGTAACCCCACCAGTGGATACTGGATCCATCATACCCATCTAGGAACTGCTATATAAAAGGCACTTCAAAGTCATCTCAATAATGACACAAAAGTGACTGAATATTAACCACGTCAATGACCACAGCTTGTCCAAATACAAACAACTAAATCTAAGCCTACACGTCTTTCCATTTCTTTCAACAGAGGTCAGTGGAAAACAGGGATACAGCCTACCTGGTGTCTAACACAAAAAGTCCTGCTGCTAAAACTCTGTCCTAACACAATCTGACATATGAAGAAGGCTTCTTTTCAAGAAAGCCTTCATGTTTGCACAAAGCAGCTCCCAGCCTCCCACACTGATGGATGAAAGAAGAAAGGCAGGACTGAACCCCTCAGAGCGTGCCGACACAAGCCAGGACAGCAAGACAGAAAACTGATTCCTTGAGAGCTGTGCAACGCCAAGCAAAACCCAGCACCCCAGGTTATGTAATTAGGAGATCAAGAAATTAATCTTTTTGGGCCACAGCATACAGAAGTTGAACTAGCCTAGGAATAAATTAGGTGAAGAATGGCAAAGCTGCCACTCTAAAAGACATCTGGACAAATGGATATAATGCTGTGGAACAGAATCAGATGCCTGGCAATTCTCAAATTATTAATATACGTTCACCTATATATGAAAATTCAGGATATACAAGGCAGGTACACACTGTAACACTTTTCAATCATGGAAAGTTTGCCTTGGAACTGCAGAACTTTTCTCATGTTTCTTCACAAATTATGTAAGTTTACCTTAAATGGCACTTCAGCATCTACTTGGAATTCTGCTGGCAGAATATCATATCATAACATAACATATCATATCATGAATGGTCAAGTGCTAAACATTACTCACTATATTGATGATGACCTTAAAGAGGGTACTTTAGTCACAGCTGTCACACTCATAGACCTGTCCTAAATGTCACATTACCTATCAGCAACATACATAGCGTGATAAAAGATCATCACACAGCAAGAGTGAAATATTCTGTTAGAAAAACTATGATTTTACATCAAACTTTTCAGGAAACAGAGGTGATAGCTCAAGTAATGAAACATCCTACCACAAATCACTGACTTGTGTAACTATTATTAAACAGCGTTGTGAGTGACCAATCAATCTATCCTCACACAAGAAATTCTACCCTCTATGAGCACCTTGCATGTCATGGCCAACCAAGGTATTTGCCCAGATTGAAGCCAAATGGATGGCAGGATTCTCATGTTGCTATTATTAAATGCGTATCCATTATAAATACACATTAAATAAATATGCACCTATATTTATTTAAATATATAAACTATAAATACATAAAACACATATGCATGTGTAGACGTATACAGCCACACATACCACACACCAGCCCAGCTAAAACACAGGCAACTCTTTCATTTCTACAATCACAAGATCAATAAACAGCTTTGCACAACTCGGAGCAGGGTGCTGCTTGCCCACTATAGAAAACTGATGTTCCTCTGACTAACACTGGGCTGCACGTTTCCCATGAGGGACATAGAGAGACAAAATGCAAGGTTAATGCTAAGAATAACTTGTTGAGGAAGTTGATAAATTTTAAATGGGAGGCCAGACCCATAACCGTACAAACTGCATGTTTTTTAGCAACCAAATCCAAGTCTGGCATGGGAAATTTAAGTCAGTACATGCAAAGAAATACAACAAATAAGTGTTTGTGCACATAAACATATCTTCAGTCAAATAAAGTGGAACAAAAAATGCTCCTGCCTTGGTCCTGCAGAAGATCATTTTTAACTAAAGCAGAATATACACAAGAGAGATACGAGGCACCTTATACTGTGGCTATACCATAGCCATTAGCCAGCTGAAAACTGTTAAAGCAGTTTTGCCATAACGTGGAGGGATTTACAAGACCCTTTGGAGACTACGTGTTTGGAAACGCGAAAGTCATGGTTCAATGTATTCAATGATGGATTGGAAATGACCACTGAAGCCGCTGAACATCCACCTGAAGATACAATTAATGTAGTCTCATAGCCATGCCTGTATCAGAGTTGGCAACACAACAACAACATGCAGGCACACGTGAAAGAAGGAAAGCAGCCAGCACAGGACATGTTTAGGGTGCGGGACCCAAGGATACCAGCAGGCTGTGCCCTTGGTTGGAGGAAAACCATGCAGGAGTGGTGGCAAGCCACCAAAGGCTGTCCTACCTGCTGGGAGATGGACTGCGTGTGTGAGAAGGGATGACACATATTTCTGTACATTGCCTTCTGCTGTGGTGCAACCAACTGCTGTGTCAGCCCTGCTTGACACAACCCTTGCAGAACAGGGTATTTCTTCTCAGGCACACCAGATGAACTCACAGCTTCCTGAGCAAGCACCACGAAGGGACAGTGGCTTGTCAAGGCTGGCATTTTTCCAGGAGTGACCACCTCTGAACATGGGCAGTGTTCACAGGGAAGCTACTAAAAACTGGGGTGGGTGAGGAGGAAAATCATAGCAAAGGACCATGCTCAAGGAAATGTATTATTTACAAATTACTATTATGAATTACCCTTGCCCCCACCTTGTATTCAGAAATATAAGTTCTCTAAATAGTCCAGCAACACTAGAAAGAAATAGGAGCTCCAACATGTGTGAAGAAGGTACCTTTACCAACAGAGCAGGATCTGTTGCAGAGCAGGAGTGTGACCAAAAACATACAGGCAGTAAGCACTGTGAACAGACAGCACAGGCAGCATTCCCAGCCAGGGAAGAGGTAAGCCATACAGAATCAGAGGTTTACTTTAGACAAACATCCCAAAGTTTAATCCTTACCCAGCCTTTCCCAGCTGGTTCAGTTTGGTTGAAGAAAAGTCTCACCAGAACCAAATCTCTCCAGTATTTCTAGAGCCTTCCAATTCAAAAAACACCACAGCCCACCCAGGCCCTTCTCATCCAGACACACGGCAGAACAGAAATTAATTTAATTTTATAAAATTAATCAGATTCAGTGGGAAAAAAGCAAAAGAAAAAATAAAAGAAAAAAAGGCTAAACTTCTTTAAAGATTTGGGCTTTCTCAGCGCTGGGTCCCAGCCCCTGTCAGCACTTGTGGGGAAGTGGTAGCAGCTTGCTTGGGACTTCAACACAACCCCTAGCTCTCTGCTGCAGAGGTCACTGGTTGCAAGCAGCTTTCTCTCATTTCACTGAAGCAATTATACTTATCAGGTGTCATGATATTTAACAAATAAATCAGGATTTCTCTTTCTTACTTTCCTTAGCCCTCTCCAAATACCAACTGCATACCTCTCAAGCTGAGTGAATGCAGAGAGCCCTTCAACAGAGGGCTTCAGCCTGAAGGAGAAAACTTTCCTGTATACGCGGGTCCACCAGTGCAGCACAGCTTTGGCCACTTTCTGTCTTCAACACCAGAATTCAAACACAAGTTCAAGCTGTCAGACGTACAGCTGATGTCACAAAACTCTGATGGTGGGATAAGAGAGCTCCATCATCACAGGCACCAGCGTTCCCTTAAATTCCCTACCCATCCCAATTGCTACAAAGAATTGCTCAAAAGCCAAAACTTCCATTACTCAGAAAACACAAAATTCCTTAGAAAAGAAGTACTAAGAAATTGCATACTTACATATTTTGCTAAAAACCATGTCATGGGAACACCTGGGACTCACAGACAGCTGGCTTTACACAAACATGAGCTTACAAAGCTGATTTCAGGAAGAACCTGCCCTTCCTTCCCCCCAGAGCTCACCAGGGCTGGTGGGTCTCTGCAAGTCATTTTGAAGCACAAGCATTTCCACCTGGACTTAATTGGGCTCAGTGAGAGAACTGAGAACAAAGGAATTCAAAGAGATTGGGTTCTGCTGCAATGAATTATTTCTTTTATGTTCAATGCAGTATAAGGGGAAGAGGAAGTTTCATACACCAGTATTTACAATTTCTTTTATTTTCCTCCATGCAGCCAAGGCAACAAGGCTACTTACATGCTGCGGTTTCCAACTTACAAGATGCTGTCTTCTGCTTGCGTAATACTGGCACAATCGTGAAATATTACATTCTGTCTTTTTCTATGTTAGTGTAGCCCTAACTGGCTGATTTTCACCCTCCCTTGTCTTCCTTTTCTACTACTTGTTCTGGAGTTACAGAAAGTACATTTCCTGTAATTTCAAAGAAACTTTTCCAAAACACTTAGCATTTCCATCTGGATAACACTGGTTGTTTCATCTCCATTAATTACACACTACTTGTTCCTTAAAATCAGTTTTTAGACTTGTAAGGTGGAAACACTCCATGTTATAAAGTACCATTCAACAAAAAAAATCCAAAGAAACACAAACAGGTCCTTCTCCCTTCATGTCTCCTGCATTAGCAGAAGACCAAGAACTTCACCTCATCAGTGTTTTTGCTTAGATACCAAATTGCAGCCCAGGAACCAGCTTGGCACAGGGGGAGCATCACACCTGGAACCAGTGGTCCCTCATTTTAGGGCAGAGAGGTAGGCAGGATGGCCACCCCCACCTGGGAGGTGGCAGGCTATCAGCTGTTCCAAGCTTTAAGACGCTCACTGGGGACTCCTGCTACACATCATGGTAAAAACTATGGCCAGATGAGCTCCCAGAGCCCCTGCTAAACATCTTAGGCAATTTATAATTAAGTGTTAAGGATTGGATTAAGACTCCCCATGTCAATAACTGCAAGAACAGCTTTTACAATGCTAAATAGTATTTCTGAATAAAACAATAAAATCAGTGAAACACACACCTAAACCCTGTTTTTCAGGATGTAAAACATATGCAGATATTTCAGTGTTCTGGAAGGTTTTGGTAACATGCATTTTATTAAGTAAAACTGTAAATCTTATCTAAACTGACCATCTTTACAGTAATTTGCACTGAATCAAGTTTTTAAAATTTATTATCACATTTTATTTTTTCCTACCCATGTAAGAGCGCCTATTCTATATTAAACTATGAGTGGCTGCTCCCCTGAGCAGAAGTTCAGTACTGCTTCATTGTATTTTGATGTCTGGTCCATGACATTCATGTTGCGTCTCTGAGAGCTGGTATTTACCAGTGGTTTGGAAGAATCCCTTTCTAAATCTCTCACCATTGGTCTTGCATAGCAGATTGTACTCACCAGTGAAGTTGCATTTCTGCTACTTTATGGATAAGGATTATTTCCACTAACTTCCCAGATACTGAACTTCTGGGACATATTTCTTTCGGTCATACCAACCCAATCTACAGTTGTCCCTGATAGTGTGCCCCTATCTACTATTGGATGGGAAAATGGAAACATTTTAATGGATGCCATCATCTTCTTTGGTGGAGCTGGAGATTTCAGATGTATCATCCCTTCAGCTTCTTACAATTGTTCATTTGTGAAAGTTGAAGAGTTGTATTGCTGGAAATACTCACTGGCCCCACACTTTGTTCACAGTCATCAAATAGCATCTGCTGCAAGCGTGACAGCCATTAAATGATGGCCTTACATTTTGCCTTGCCTTGTATTTGCAGATGGAAATATACTCCATAAAATGTGATGCTTATTACTTGCTTTGTAATGCTCTTGCATAAAGAGTTTTGGTATTAACTCATGTGCTATGAATTCTGAATTCTGTATTGAATTTCATTTTAAGATGCAGGTTTCCATAGGAAATACACTGAGTAGACAGGAGAGGTCATGACTTGGTTGTGAACAGCAGCCCAGAGGTGTGCACTACTTCCAGGGGAGATGGTCCTTCCAGGCTTCCCCTTCCTCGGCATCATCTCCCCAGTCTCCCCAGCCGCACTTCTCCGAATGCAAAACAGCCAAACTGAAGGAAAACCTTCAGGTTCAGCTCTAGAAAGTTCAACATGGTTTGCTGCAAGGGGCGTTGCCTCCTGCTGTCCCTTGGACAACATCTGATACATCCTGAGATTTCAAGTACGTATACAGAAAACTCCCACAGAGCAGAGCTTAGGCTGAGGTTTCAGGCAGTTCAAGGCAATGTAAAGTTGCACAGATGCTGAAAGTAGAGGTTTGAGCCCCACGTTTCTCACATCCTCCTGCCCTCGCTTGTGCTTTTCTTCTAAAGCCGCGAGGCCATGGGATGAGTCCAGATCAGAGCGCTAATCTGGCAGAAAACAAATTCCTGTCTTTTTAGAGTTAGTGTTCATTTGGATTGGCAAATTGCTGCATTCCTTGTCTAAGCTGACCTTTAAAAAAAAGTATTTGTTAACACTGAATTCATCTCCGAAGATTTACAGCATGCTGTTCAGCCCTCTTAACACAACAGCACACACTCGAACTTTCCCTGTTTGTGCTGGTGAGCCACTCCTGCAGCACAGCCAAACAGCACCAACACGAAGAAACCACTTGCCCTCATCCACATGCAGGCACACGACAGGCACGAACCAAGACGGGGCTCTGCTGCCCCAGAAGGAGATATCCCAGCCTTCCCTTTGACGCATGTCCACCGTTCCCACTGCACTGCCAGGCAGCAGCGAGGCGTCAGGTCAGGTCGTGGAGCCTCCCAGGGCGGGCAGCTGGAAGGGCCAGATTCCTCCTTGCCCTTCTCCATGCTCACTCACCCATGGGAAGAGTGAACCACCACCCAATGGCATTAAGCTGGATTACGGCCTCTACTAAGAAGAGCAAGTCCAATTTCAGACTTGATGGTATTTAGGAGACTCAGAGCTGTGCGTGCGCCCTCTCCCCAGCCAGCAACAGCTCCAAGGCCTCTGCAGGGGCCACAGCCACCTGCAAAGCTGGAATTTTAAAGTATAAGGTGAAAAATGGTCATCCATGGAAAAGTCAGAAGGTTCACATATCTCTGTGGGAAAATAAAGCCTTACCAGTCACAAAAGCCAGTTGTTTGTGCATCTCCACAATGAGGGAATGGTTTTCATACTGCTATTCAGCTCTCTTCGCATACAGTACAGGGACTCCTTTTCCAGCATTTAGGCACAGCTGATGGCTAACCAAGATCTCGTAAGTTACCAGGCCTCTTACTGTTATTGAATTTCCCTCCATTTCTTATCTTGAGTAGCTATTACAATTCCAGGTATTCAAGTGAACATCATGCAGAAAAGATAAGATAATAATCCATTGACATAGGACCCTCGCATTTAGACTTCAGCATATCCAGCTCCCTGTTTATGTTATTAACCGTGGTAGGAAAAGGGGGGTTTAAATTACCCTGTGTTTCCTTCTCAGATGGTGTACAGAATAGAAACTACTCAGCAGATGTCAGCTATCCCTCCTCAGCAACAAGGAGGAGATTTGTCAGGGTAATTTTGCCTGCTTTCCTCAGAAATGCCAGTTTTGGGGGGGTTCACCCCAAAATGCCTCCATTAACACATCCATTATACCTCTTTAAAAGGAAAGATGAAATGTCTCGCATCTGTTTGACTAAGCTTTCAGAAAAAAAATTCCTTTTAGAGACAAGGTCCTCTAGACCTCAAGGGAAGAATCTCATTCCTCTACCCTCCTCTCCCAGTATTAAATTCTGAATATTAATAAAGGATTAGACATATAAATCAATGTTCTTCAGTACATATGCTGCAAAAATTACACAACTTGCTAAATCTATGCCAGCTGATAACAAGTGTTTCCTTTCACATTCAGAACTTCTCAGAAGATGCAGAGCTTTGTCACACAACCTTTATTTAATTTCCAGTAAACCAAACATAATTGCTACTCAGGGATGCATTCACATTAATTCGGCTCTAGTTCAATTTGAGCCTTCCATTAAATGTTATCTTTTCAAATGGCACAATACTCAAGGTCCATGTGAGTCATTTATAACCATCAATATAGAAAAGCAGGTTTAAAATGAGTATACCAAGAATTTCCCAAAGAACTGTGGAGGAAACAACATTTCTTCAAACTGAATGAAACCCACACAGGAGGGATAAGCCAATTTAGCAGCTTGGTGGGGAGATCCCTTATCGTCCATCCCATCACTCCTGCCTCCTCTCCTGGATGCAGGGCTCTACCTCCTCCTTTCTCACACCAGCTCTGAAACTCATACGACTCCTTACTGACTCGCTTCAACTCTACCAGCAGAAAATGCCATTTTTTAATCCCTTCTGCCTGGTTAATAAAATGCAACACCCTGGCAGATATGGCAAGTGCCAGAGCTGGCTGTGGGCAAGTGGCAGCACCAAGTGCCCACCACAGGTCCATATGAGTTGTGAGCAGAGTGCCAGGGTGCTCTGCCGGATCAGCGACGGTCAGAAAGGGCCAGGGAGGAGCAGAGCAGAGCAACAGCTGTTAGTGGAGGCAAGCTGCTACAGCACCTCAAGTCTATCATTTTCATCCCAACCCTCCACTTATTTCTTTAGCAGATGAGCACTCGCAGGACTGGCTGTGGTAATTCAGGAAATTCCTGCCCCTCTCTGGGCAGGTACCAACCAGCTGCAGGGTTAGAAGAAGGGACAATGTAGCTCTGATTCAGATGCAACGAAGTGGGAAGCCCAGTACCTCGCGGGAGTTTAAGGTGAAGGTCAAGAAAGTGAAGTTTCAATTTCCAGAGCCAATGCACTGCAAGGTCTTTCTGCCAACCTGAAAGTTCCTATCTATCTTATCACCAACAGAGCACCACTGCCTTAAACTCCATCAAGATTCACACTCAGGGTCAGCAAGAAAAGAGAACTCCCTTAGCTTTAATGCTATTTTATTAAAATGAAAAAATAAAACTAAGTACATCTAGATCATAAGCAAAATTAAATCCTGGGCCTTCTTTGAAAATTAGGTTGTCAGATGCGCCTTGTTTTTTAAATCTAAGGTGCACACCCAACAGATACATGGCATGGGATGGGATGGGGGCAGAAAATGGGAGGAGGGCAATAATTTCTTTTTCAAAGTAATGTAAGAGTTGCATTGGACATTTAAGTTATATTCTGGAAAAGAGCTCACTCCCTGCCTATGCATTTGACCAGTGAGGTGCTGGTTGGCTGCATTCAGCAATAGAGCAGAGGGAGGAGCCAGCAGGCGACCAGCTCCTCTGGTGGTGATGGGCCCCCTTCCACAAGGACACAGACTGTGTTGTAATTTCAGCTCCTACACCTCAACTGGGGGTAAATCTGGGGTACAGCAAAATCAGCCTATGCTTCATGGCACCCTACTGGGAGTATTTTTGGTGGTGTGCAATCTGCTCAGCTGTGTGTGCTGATTCAGGTTTAATTTTCGTATTAACTTGAGTCAGGCAGCAAACCCCAAAGTGCAGGGAAAGCAAAAGCACTGAGTTCAGCACACCTGCTCTACCTGAAGAAGGCAAACTGAGAAAACCCAAATAAAAAGCGCCCAAGAAACAGAGAGGACAAGGGAGTAAAAATCAAAACTGCTGATTCGATACATCTGAAAACACCCTAATGATCATATCAAGCCACCTTAAATCAATTCCTATGTCAAGATCTATACCATTACACCTATTTCTATAAATTTAAGTCTGCAATTTCTTTCAGATTAACTGAAACAAACATGCACAACTCAGTTCTAAGCAACCATCAGTACAAATTCCCATTTTCTAGAGCCTCAAAGTAATTTTAAGTGCCCCAACTATTAAGAGAAATACCACGTCTAATAGGAAATAGCAGAGACCTTGGAGTTCCTTCTCAACCCAAAGCTCTTGAAGAAAATGTTTATTTTTATAGTGTATTGATTTAATGCAAGGTATCAGGAAATTTCTGAATGGCCTGGTCAGCTTTACATGCTTTGCTGAATTTTGAAACAAAAGCAAGAGAACATTTGCTTAAACCAACAACCTAAGTCATCAGTTTAAAGGTTAACACTTGATTGTGCAGCACAAGAAACAGATACCGTCCCAGTTCAAGGACTTCTGGTTTTCTGGACAGCAGCACCTCACGCGGCGATGGATCACTTCTGCAAGCACACCTCTGTGGAGACAAAAACAAAACTGGGGAAGGGATGGGTGGCCTCAGAGCATCACTCACTCAGAGCAGGGCCCACTAGCCCACAGGGAGACACTCATGGGTTGCCACCCACATCCCATCCCGGAGTCCTTTTGAACACACAAAATGCTGACGTTGACACCAGAGCAGTTGTGTTTCACCTGGGGCAGCTGTTGTAAAGAAAGCTCCCAGCCAGGGGACACCAAAGCCAACGTGGGCACCCTCACCAAGATAGCGTGCAACCAACAGAAAACCACAAGGAAGATGAAAGCACTGCGCTGACAAGAGCACAGCTGTCCCAGATATGTGAGATACAGCAAAAAATAAGGTCTTTAATTACTATGGCAAGAAAAAGGCACAGGGGAAGAGGTAGGTGAGGGGGAGAAGTGAAAAACCTACCTGGGGAAGGAAGAAAATCTGAAACTAAATGACACATGCACTCCTAACTACGAGTTTTACTCTTGACAATTAGTTTCAAAGTCCCAGAAGTGAGTTAAGACATCAGCTTAGACACCCATCAAACCCAACATCTACCCTTTGGTTCCTACAAAATAGTGGACACCCTACAGCCATGGTGTCAGTACCAGGGATGCCTGGGGAGGGACCCAGCAGTGCTTGGTGCTACCCTACCAGCAGTGCCAGAAAGTTTCTTCAGAAATTAGTCTGGAAATCAAAGGTAGCAATTCTGAGCCAAAGTGTCAGGCTGATCTATAAAAAAGGGATGATTGCTGTAGCTGGACTGTGTTGTCATCATTGCTTATGTTTGTTTTAATTTTAAACCCAGAGTCAGTCCAAGGTTTGTTACACAAACATATGGCACCGGTATTACATTCTACCTTGTATTTATAGAAAGTACTGTGACAGGCCAGGCAGCGCAGAGATGCCATAACATTAACAACATTTATTATTAGTATGACAAAAGAACAAAAATAAGCCAGCAGAAATCATGACTTTAAAGCTTAAGGGACTGATTGGAGTAAGGGACTGAACTGAGGAGTTATTAATTACTCCAGCATTCATGAACACAGAGTCCCCAGGCAGTCAAGTATTTTGTTATATAAATATACCCTCAGAAAGGTAGTTTAAAACCCAAGCCCTGAAAACTGATTAACACATTTAATGCCAGCCTGATTAACACCGATACGCCCTCAGCTGGGTGATGGGAGCACTGAAGCATAAGTCCGCATTCCTGTGAGTGAAGAGGAACAAAGCTTTTGGGACAAAGGGTAAACCTTAATTATGCCTTTTATTACCCAAACTGCCATTTCCTCCTTACCCCAAGCCAACCGGGAAGGCTGATGGCATGCTCAGACATCTCCATAAGTAATGTGATTGATAAATGCCATTACCAGACTTTTCCACTCCAGCTATTAAAGCTACCTTATTTTAAAAATAAAGGCTAATAAAAAAAATAAAACTAAAAAGCAGGAGGACACAACACACCGCTAACACTCCCGAACCTTCTGGAAGCGTTCATTAGCTTTGGCCCCTGACCAGCAATTGCTGCAGGAGTGGACTGGTTAATCTGTAGCTAGACACATTTGTGATTGGGGGGGTGGTGGTGGTGGTGGTGTTTAGCAAGAAATACTCCCTGCCTGGCAGACACAGCTTCAGCACTTTGAAGGGCTTTCTTTTGGTTTTGGGTTGGTTTTTTTTTTTTCCAAAAAAATTTTATTGGGAGAACTACAAAACATTTACAGTACAAAGTTTACAGTCTCACACAATTTGTAGTGAACTGACTCCCGAAAAATATATTACAACTCAAGTTGACTTATCCTTTAGTTACATTCAAAACATACTTCTGTTAAAGTAGTCCAAAAGAGTACATAGTGCTCAATCTGTACCTATGTACAAACAAAACTAAGCTACTGCTCATTCATCCACCGTCCAGGAAAGTTTCAGAAAACTCCTGACTCTCTACGTAAGGAAAAAAAAAATACAAGTTTCGGAATTCAATTAAACAAGATATATTCATGTACTGTATAAAGTTTCAGATCCAAAGATGGCCTCCATTCTTATAAAAAGAGTGGCAAAACTTTGCTATAGTTAAAACCCATCCCTACATTCAAATTATCTCAAGCATTAAGAAAAATACTTATTTGGTTGAGAGAGATTTAAGGCAAGCATGGACCCTCAAGAAGGCACTGTGAGATGTAATACTGGGACCCCCAATTATTGCTACATACTTTGAGACTGTATCACAGTGTGATTGGTAGAGTTAGGCAACAAAAAAAATACTTTTTGGTTATTTTAAGAAAGTCTGAATTAGATTTGCCACTTTGAAGTCTGATTGCTTAGTCAGGTTTTTTTGTGTTTTTTTTTTTTCTTGTTTGTTTTTCAACTCGGACGGGCTACAACCATTTACATTCTAAAAAACCCCACAGAAATTCCTCAAACTACTTCCACAGCATCGAGACCGATTTCTATAAAGAAACCATGCAATCTTTCAGATTTACGTAAACAAGGAAAGAAATTAATGAAATAAATATTACATACAATCTCTTAAATTAAGAATTTTACTCATTTACAATAAAATAACCAAGTGAAGTTACAAAAAGGCATATATTACTGTGAAAAGAACACACTCCACATTTCGCCGATTAATAATGGCAATCATAATTTAAACATAATAAAAGAATATATATCTATTGCTTTTCATCATACCCGATAAATACAGTATGAACAAATTACCAATGTATACTTTTCACAAGATAATAAATAAGTTAAATAGTTTCATATTGAGTTGTGTGCAGTGACTCATTCATGCAATCAACTCAAACAGCTAAAAAAAATTAAAAAAAAATCAGCAGTTATTCTCCAACAATTACAAACTAAACTCAGTTGAGTGCTTCCAAATAAAGCAACAACAAAAAAATTGTTCTAAGCCAAACATCCACTAAGTGGTGGCAATGGAACCAATATTAAAACTTTGGAATGAAGGTTTTAGCATTTGTTATAATAATAATATATAGATATATAAAAAAGAAGGTTGTTATCAAGGCATATTCTTGGCAGGATGTTGGATTTTTCTTTTTCTTAAAAGCTTATAGATTTAGTATGTTCTGTGTTTTTATTTGAACTGGACTGAAAGACAAACCAGTCTTTTTCTGTGTGTGACTGAAGGTTTGGAGGAGCAGGACAGGCAGGACTCAGGCTCCCCAGATTGACTGTTGCTTTCTGGTGGTGTCTTTTTTCTAATGCTCTTTTTCTTTTTTTCATTAACACAGATGGAATGGCTGCTGCTGGTGCATATCATAACTTGTCTCCAAAGAACAACAAAAAAAAACCCCCAAAACAAAAATCCCCTTCTTCCAAGGTCTCTCTACAAAAATAGGTTTGTTCAGTTCGTGCCATTTGCCCTTTTGCAAAATGCTTTTTTTTTTTTTTTGCTTTGTTCAGCTCTCGGTGTATATATAGATAGATATATAGATATATAAAAAAAGAAGAAAAGGATTCACTTTCTTC